>NC_045551.1:35786792-35964292 GCF_009769535.1 Thamnophis elegans
TTAAATGTTAATACTCTGTGGTTGAAAGCAGAGAAGAGCAATTGGTTTAATGGAAATAATACAGAAAAGCACCCGCTACTCCTTACTGCCTTTGACATCACGCTCAGCCTTCCATCCTTCCGAGGGCAGTAAAATGGGATCAAGATTGTTGAGACAATATGCTGACATTTGTAAACTGCTTGGAGAGTGCTGTAAAGCAGTGTCGAGGGGTATATAAGTATAAGTGCTACCCTGACTTAGTCAAGCCTTTCTTTCATCCATTCATCCTGGTTTCAAAAATTAGTCCTTCAAGCTACTAAATAGAGCCTACTAGTTCCATATTTTCTCAATCTGTTCTTCATATATGGATAGCGATATCAGAAACTGTCATTCAAACCACAATAACTGGAAATGCAGATGAACATGACTATTGTTATCTTTGAAAAGATTTACCCAAGTGACTTTATTTTTTCATAGTATGATGCTAAATTATCTTAGTTCTTCAATTTTAGAAAAATGGTTTTTTTTTAAAGATTTATGCTAATTGTGCATTTTCATACATTTTATGGTGCATATCCTTCATGCACTATCCCTCTGTTTTACTCTATCTTTTCTTTCCTGATTACTATATGTCTGCAAGCTTTAGTATGAACAGTAAAGAAATCATAATGTACATTTTATAGGTCCTTTCAGCATTTGACATGGACATAACCTTGCTTTAACCTAGCTGTCCATAAATAAATAAAAAAGACTGTGGGTATCTCTAATGTAGAAATAAGACAATAACTTCTTGTCCTGAAAATAACCCCTTGACATTACCTTCCTTTTGATGAGTACAAAAGAAGTTAAATTGACTTTACAAAAAGGGATTAAAATAATTGATTTTAAGAGTTGTAGGACACTATAGCATATTATAACTAAGAGTGAACATTAATATGATCTAAATTAAACTGACTCCAGCTAGTAAACAAATATTACACATGGAAATTGATGCCATACTTCAGCAGGGAGGTGCAAAGTATTTTTTAAAAAGGTGTTGCAGAACTTTAGTTTTAGGTTGTTGTGATTTCAGAATTCAATATGTACCTTTATGTTTCAGGTGGTTTGTGAAAGATGTAAGAATGATAATTAAAATTAGTACATTGAGATCTTTTTGAGATCTTTGGAGTTAAATTAGAATTTGGAACCTTGGAAGATAGTCCTTTTTAGATTATTTGAAGTCTGGATATTAAACTCTGCCTTTGTCACATAAACATAATGGAATATACCAGTGGGTTAGAAATACAAATATCATTCAATTCAGAAGGCTGTATGCTATCACTATTACTGAGCCACGTTATTTTTATTCTAGGAATAAATGGAATATTGTAAGGAAGAAATAAACATATCCAATTCTTTCTGATTTGGGCCCAAGACCAACTCAAGTTATTAAAAATTAAATGCATGAGTTTCTGTCAGCTTCCTAAATTTATAATGTAGGAAACAACTTTATGTAGCAAAGTATCCATTCAAATCCTTGGATATAACCCTTGGATCTTTTGTTATTTAGAGAAAATTCTTATATTTCCATCAAGGTGATGCATTTTCCTACACTCAGTATTTTATTTTGCGATATGGAATGGGCAGACCTATGTTTTGTTTTATCTTCACACTTTTGGAAGATGCTCTGTGTCATTCATCCAGAGGCAGATGGACTTGAAATAAACTTGTTTCTCTGCTCTCCACACTTATGTCAATTCTGTTGAACCAATGGCAGGCTTTTTTTTGCCACATATTCAGTTAAAATGAGTTTTAAAAGGAAGCACCAAAAAGTTCAGGTTTCACAAACGTTAGTGATCCAAAATCCAAATTGTTTTTTTTCCCTTTTTTTTACAATTAAAAAGAAGGAATACCAGTGAGTGACTTCGTGTGTGTGTGTGTGTGTGTGTCTGTTGTCTTGAAGGTTCATAATACAAGGGAGAGCAATTGAAAGAATACAGCATCTACACTCATAAAAATGTAGATAATTGCTTAATGAATAGCAAGGAGAAAGATGGTGGTAACTATTGATGGATAATTGTTTGTTTTACATGCATAAACATTACCAATAGCCAACAAATTTAAAAACAAATGAAAAATGTCCAAAATGAAAAGATTGATAAATGACAAATTTGTATCCACACAAATTCCCTGCAGGAAACTCCTTTTAGGGTGTCCTGAAAGTCAACCTTTTCCTTTAGGGTGCAAGACCTGGTGGCCCATGAAAACGTAACCCAAAACACTTAGTTGTACTTTCTACCAGTAAGAACACATTCTGAACTCTTGCTGCTAAAAACCTCAAATCTCCCTGTTCCTAATTCCTGGCTTCCATCTTTGAGTTTACTGTGAAAAGCTGAACATCACTGAATAAAAGTCCAGAAAAATAATCTGACAGGTTTTTTTTAATGATACAGAAATGGGAAGAGGGGGCAAGCATGATCAGCAATAACACTGATGATTGACATAATTATCTGGGCATAAACAGCCCTAAATTTGTAGTGATTCAGTTTCTGAGCAAATGATCAGAAAACAATCAATATTGCCTGAACTTTTAATAGGAAGACTCTACAGAACCAGAGTCATACAATATGGGATTGGCTTTAGATGTTTTCTTCAACAACACCCCAAAATTCACAGTATTTTACAAAATAAGGAAATGATAAAAATGAAGGCTCAAATTCATTGAACAGGGGAGAAAAAATTATCAGATGTTAATCAAATGTGAATGGCCACTCTTAATAATCACAAAACAATGATTTCCCACTCTATGAGAATTTAACTTCAATGTTATAATATTTACTCATCTATTTAGATAGGTTCACCAATATAGACATACACACACCCAAAACTACTGACTTAATATCTCTTACTCATACCTGAAGTTTGCAAAGAGTGTTTGTGAGTTAAAGCAATTCTCAACCACCTCTTAATTCAATGCAGACTTTGAAAGGCATAAGTTGACCTATGTGCTTTGCAAAGCTTAAATAAGAGTACAGGAAGTGATACCCACAGAAAGAAAGCTGGAACACCTGTATAGGTCAATGTTGGTTCATCATGCTTAACTAATTTTTAAGTGACCTCTGATCTCGATTTCCACTGGGCCATAGGGATTTGTATTTTTCATCCAGAAAACCCTACACCTGTCTAATGAAACTCTGCTTAACTTTGTTATCCAATCAACCAAACTCACAGAGCTGTGGTAACAATTGTTTTATTATTGTACTGACAAATTATCCTATTAACAACCAGCTACTATGAAAATCAATTAAAATCGCTTGAAATACTCAAATATCATTGGAGGTGCAACTGGGAATAAAGTGGTGAGTTAATGCTATTGTGCATGCGGTTCATAAATTAAATGCAACTGGTTTACTCTAAGCAATTCATATTGATAATTAGAATGTTAAATTATTATGTAATATGCAGAGAAGCATAGTATGGGATTTTGTTTTAATTTATGGACTGAATACCTGTGTGAATCATTTTCAGAGCATTTAAAGTTATATTTCACAAGTTTCTCATTTCCATACATATCCGCACACTCTCTCTTTTACAACACAAATTTCTGGGCTGATTAATTTTTTCTTTTTCCTCTCTCTCTCTCTTTTTAATAAAGGCAGTTGCAGTGTTTCTAATCTTACAATGTTCTAAAACATTGTATGAATGTGGAATAATCACATTCATGACTCTTTTTTCAGGACACTTCATTCTATTTCCCCTCCCCTCACCTGTTTTAAAATTTCCTTATAATAGAGACAATTAGGATATTGGTCACTATTATTTTTTCCCTTTTACTTTTGCAATCCTTCCTCCTGGGCATGCAAATTTTTCTATCTCATTTATTAGTACCTCTTTTTTTTGGCAATATAGTTATAATGAAGTTTGAACCTGTTGTCACTACTGATGTATAACTAATAGAATCTTTTAAAATTTATTATGTGAATCAAATGTGTGATCTTTCACCCTTCTTAATAGGATCAGTCCAGAGCCAGGATTAGCAATCTCTACTACGCACATTAAGATCCTTCAGAAATGAAGTCACAAGAATGTGAGATTCAATATGACTTGAATAACCATCCCTCTCATCTCCAGCTCTTCAGAAATACTGCCATAGTTCCAGAAGCAAAGAAAACAACATGCTCCAAAGGAAATTCAGCTATGGTGTCACACCAAGTTAGAGACTAAGCAGAATGAAATATTGCAATACATGATCTAAGGCAGCAATGGCAAACCTTTTTTGGTTCGCGTGCCATAAGTGGGGGAAGTGCAGGAGGGTCGTGCACGGGTGTGCCAAACCTGTAATGCAATGTGTGACGCCCCCTGCGCACATGACAGGCGCGACTCCCATTTTTTGCCTCCGGAAGGCCCCTGAAGGCTCCAGAGGGCTTAAACTGGCCCTACGAGCAAACTGGAAGTCCGTTCCCGAACTTCCAGTTTGCCCATAGGGCCGGGTTTTTTGTGCTCCAGAGGCTTCAGAGAAGCTCCTGAAGCCTCCAGAGGGCCTCCGGGGGGAGGGGAGGGGGATACTGTTTTTGCTTTCCCCAGGCTCCTATAAAGCCTCTGGAGCCTGGGGACAGTGAAAAATGGCTTTCAAAAAGGCTGAACTCAGCTTGCCATTGTGAGCATGAGCGCTGGCCAGCTGACAGAACAATGCCTTGCGTGCCCTGACAAAGGGCTCCGTGTGCCACCTGTGGCACACTTGCCATAGATTTGCCATCCCGGATCTAAGGTGTGCTCTAAATAAGGTCCTGCTGTTGCTTCAGGAGGGGGCAAGTTATTGCTGTAAACAGGGCAAGAGAATTGGTGACTAACTATTGGTGGAACAAAATTATATATTACTCAGCTACCAAACTTGTATGTCATCTATATGGACAAAAGTTGTTTTACTATTTCAACCCATCTGCAATGATTTTTTTCCTTCACTTGATAGAAAAGATTGCTGGTGAGATAAAAAAAAATCCAAGTTTTACAGTAGTGATAGTGAAAACTGAGAGTGATGGTTAGAAACTCATAACATGTTATTTGTGCCAATGCAGAAACTTGTCTATTTATTTAAAGCAGTCATGTTCCATCTGTTCTCTGGACAGAGGTACAAAGTATTTGTCAAGAACTAACTATGAAATGCAATAGGCACTAGATGTAAATAAAGTGGGAGAAAAGTCTGTGGTCTTAAGTGAGAAAATGATCATATATGGTTAATCATACATTATGGATTGGAAGAAACTGATAATTAAAAATAAAAGTCTCACTTCTCAGATGACATTGCTCAGGGGAGTGAACAAATTTCTCCCCATAATAATAACTGGATTGCATTTGTCCTTCAGCACTTTTCCTAATGGTATGTGGGAAGACATTCTATGTTGACATTTAGTCCATCAGACATTGTAACCATTATAATTGCATAAAGATGTTCAGTTATGGTATATGAAGCCTAGAGGAATAACTCTGAGTAGATAGCTGATAGGAAGAGAAAGAGTTAAACAGTGTTTTGTCATTCAACAGCTTGCAAAACAGCAAGTTCTTGGAGAAAGTTATGATCAACTATATCTAGTTTAATCTACAAAGTATAAAGACTTTGAATAATACATACAGTTGCTTAATTATAAGTGCTCTTTAATTTGAAGAATTTTTTATTACTAATTTTATAGTTATGTTATTAAAAGAGTTATTAAAAGTTCAGTTAAAAAGATAAAAACAATAATTCTTTAAGACATCAGGCTGGCATTTTATATGTGTAGTGTAGCATCTTTTTCCATATTCTTGTAAACTGTTGTTTTGAAATCCACTTTCAAATCAGTCTCAATCATCTCAGGTAAAACCTGTTCCTCTTTCATAGTATCTTTGAAACACAGTCTACCTATAGAGAAAGACATTCTTAAAATTAATTCTAAATCCATTGCTCAAAAATATCCTTTAATATATCCAATGTTAAAATATTTTGGTTCATTCTGCGTTAGTAAGTCCAATTTCAATGTTCTCTTTTAATTTTAATCTTTCATTCCTTTTGGTTCCCTCTAGTGTCCAACCTTCAAAGTCTCATCGGATCATTTGTTTCAAAACAAAAGCATTTTCCCATAGAATGGATTCTTATAATTAATCCTAAATTCTTATTTCAAATCCATCTAGACTCTCAAGCTATCTGTTTCCAATATGTATTCAAGGTAGACAATGATTAATTTTGTGTGTGTGTTTTTGTGAATACATACATATTTATGTATGTGTATGTATGAGAGTAGGCATACATATGTATCTATATAGCAGTTGTACATGTGTGCTATGTATGTGAACATTTTTGAGAACAGGCAACATAATTTCATTTTTAACGTGTGCCAATTTGTCCACAGTAAAAAATGGCAATAAAAGTTATCTATCATAGTCCATTTCTGATTTTCCAAAATCAAAGTTCTAACCATGTTTTTTTCTTTATTCCAAAATAATTTTTTTCTTAAACATGTGCTTAAAACTCTTTTTACCAAAGATTGAGGGAAATTCACCTGGTGCTATAAAAATTGTTGATTCTAATAGCTGAAAAGTATTTAACAAGCAATTTCCAAAGGTGACTAGAAAAGGAAATATGCAAACCCAGTGTCCTCTGTAAAAGTGCCAGCCACAGTTTTAGCAACATGCTCATTCTCTCATTTTTCAGAATGCTAAAGTCACCAGAAACAAGTGCCATGTAGTCCCCTCATGAGGAGCAACTGTATGAAGCATTTGTGACAAGCCTTATCCAGAGAGGAATTATGAAGAGCAGGTCTATTTACTGAGTATTGATTCTGCTGCGATCATCAGCCATCTACAGTTTGCCACTTCTTCGTCCAAAGTTCAGAAATCCATATTACTCGTAATGGCCTAAAACTGGGGTGGAAACAAAGGCCCTTTTATGACTTGAAGACTTCAATTCCAAGAATTCCTGAGCCAGCATGGCATTGTTCCCCATCTCTGCCCCAAAGAATGAACATTTGTTTTCCCCAGATCTTCAAAATCCCTTTGTTTAGCAGCTGCCAATACAACTTTCTGACATAACATCTGAGTTGGACCTAATTTCTTGAACCTCCGCAAGAAAAACACTGTGATGAAAAATGACCAACACTATTCTAGGTTGTAGATTGAAGTATATTTTCAACCAGAGAAAAGTGTAAATAACGTTCTTTATAAATCTATGCTTTAATTTTATTAATCTTTTAAGCTAGAGCAGCTGTGTTTGTCAGAATCACACATTCTCAAGAAAAAATAGAGGTCTTAACTTTGCAAAATATATTTTCAGAACTACAGAAATTATCAAATATAGTAGAGAAAAAACTGGAATACCTAAAGCACATAACAAGAAAATATGATGAAAAAATTGAAAATGTTCATCAAATGTAAAACGGGGTGATTGAAACTCAAAAAAACGAAGTGGAAAATGAATATAAAGAGACTAAACCTGCTGATATCTATGGTAATTGGTTTGTTCCTGAAAATGGAAAGAATGGAATACAGAAAGAGGAATTAAATGGAGAGGAAATCTGTTCCAAAGGTCAAGATATAGAAAAAGATAAAATTAAAGAATCTATGAACTTAAAGAAATTCCATTAGCAAAAGTATTGATAACACTGCTGACAATCAAAGACAAGCTGCATAAGGAAATAGAAAGAGGGCCTCAAGATTATATGAGAGATCTTATAAGCAAGGAGTTGCTAAGAGAAATCCATACAAAGCTGATCAAGAAGATGATTAGAGGATTGGTACTACAAATGGCAGAAGATATGAGATTGTTTTGTTATTGGAAAGATACAGGTTGATAGATGGAAGACTATAACTTAAAACTAGTTAAACTTAGTGAAATTTAGTGATAATAGATATAGTTAAATAAATAATTGTTAATGATAATAATGTATACAATGTGTAGTGTTATGATAAGTAATAATTGGATATGACTATTGAATGGTACCCATGAAAGGAAGATTAGAAATCCTTTTGTATTATATACAAAGGTTAATAAAAAAGAACTAAGTTAGATGCAGTTAAGTTTTGATTATTAGGGGGGAAATGTTATGATACAGGATATAGTCAAATAAAGGAGGGATAATGATGACAACATATATATATATATATAGGTTTGGTGTTTCCAGGAGTAGTGTTTACCAAACCTGAAGTAGTCAGCAGCAGCCTGAAGATGACGAATGTGACTTCGTCGAAACGTCACCAAGACATCTCCAATTCTACGCGGGAGAAAACCCGAACAACTAGAGACCTACATACTAACACCCGCGAAAACCTCAGAAAACATATATATATATATATATATATATATATATATATATATATATATATATATATATATATATATATATATATATATATATATATATATATATATCTGTCTCTCTCTGTGTGTGTGTGTGTGTGTGTGTGTGTGTGTGTGTATAATATAAGGAAACTGGATGAAAATTGCAAACAGTGACTTGTAAAGGAGGATTAGAAAAGTTTGTTATTAAATATTATGGATGTTTAGCTAGAATAGGATATAAGGATTCAGTGTTATTGGAGGATTTTAGAAATATTAAATGAAATGCCAGAATGTGGTTATGTATTGAATCTTGATATATTTTATGATGAAGGACGTTTAAACAATTATAGTCAAATAAAAATGGAGGTATAAGGGTAACATGTATAAATATCTGAGCTAAAATACTTGAGTTAATATGAATTATGCTTGATGTCTATAGAAGAGATGCACGAAAGCCTTTTGTAACCAACTGATACACTTTCTACAGTATGTAAAGAAGGAAGATTTTATGTGTTGTGTTTGTTTTGAAAATAAAAATAAATTCTATTTTTTAAAAAAAGCATTTTTTCCCCAACAGTCAACCATGTAAACAAATCACCTTCAAAAATTGTACTGGTAGGAAAGGTATGGTGCCTTGGTGGATCCTGTTAAAAGTTTGTAATCATCTGATTTTGTAAATGTATTTGAAAAATGTATATGCCATCTTTTCTTAGTGACAGATTTTTACAAACAATATAATAATATACAGTAATTAAAACTAACCCACCACTGGTTGGAATCACACCTTCTTACCTTCTCAGTCTTCTGAATCATCCCAATAACTATAGCAATAGTACTTAGACTTATATGTCACTTTATAGTGCCTTACAGCCCTCTCTTAAGTGGTTTACAGAATCAGCATATTACCTCCAAAAATCTGGGTCCTCATTTTGCCAACCTCAGAAGGATAGAAGACTCAATCTTGAGCCAGTCAGGGTTGAACTTGTTGGCAGTCGGTAGAGATAACCTGCAATAATGTGTTCTAACCATTGTGCCACCACGTCACAAATCCCACTAGCAATTGTATGAAATTTTAAAACATAACCTATATATATCTTTGTAACATTCAATTTTTTAAAACCAAGGTTTTCTTGAGTTTCTGTTTCAATATGTGGCACAAGAAGAAAATATTTATATCCAGTATCTGTATGTGTATATCCTAATAATTGCTACAATATGAAAGTGCTTTGGGATTTATTTCTGTCTTCTCTGAAACTATCTTGTTACTAAGAGCAAAAATAAAATGATATCTATTTTGTGTTACTCTATAAAATTATATTCAACAAGTATGTCTTAAATATGAGTGGAAGCATGATCAGTTAAAGCAATGCCTCAGCAAGAGAAACACATATCATTTAATACTTTCCCTCAAGAATATTGCCTTTAATGGAATCTTATATCCTTACTAGAATAACCCGCTTTCACATACAGCACTTTTTGTTTGTTAGAAAAGGTAGGTATTTCATTGCAGAGAGAGAAAGCATCAAACAATTTTTTTTTGCAGCCAAATATAAATTTGATTCCTTGTAAATGGTCACTTAAAGATAGGGCAGAAGGATAGACTTCCAAGATGTTTTTCCTTTTTAAAGCAAGAAGTAAAGTTTATGTTAAGCATTGGAAAGAAAAGGGGATGCCAACAGAGGTGGGTTTCAAATCCTGGCGCTATTGGTTAGCTCCTGCTCGTGCGCATGCTCATGTGTGGCACTTCTGTGCATGCACAGAAGTGTCTGGATGGGTGGGTAGAGCCTCCCGCCGCAGCCACTACCAGTTTGACCAATCTGTGCCAAATTGGGAGCAACCCACCTCTAGTTGCCAATTTTAAAATTGGTAGAACTGGCAGAGATAGTGAAATTAACTGCATTGCTTAGAGACAATGGATTAAATCAGTTTATAAGAGACTGGGAACTGTTTATGGACTTTATTCATGTTAAATACAATAACAGGTGGTGAACAGGGGGCTTTGAAGGTTAGTTTTACTTTTTGGGTTACATATTGACTGCAAGAAGTAAAGTTAACTGAAGAAAATAGTGGCTGTATCTACTTTGAAATCTTGATCTGGATGCCTCCATATCAGTTTCACATGTATGATTGTAACATAATATTGAATTCTTTAAGAATGCAGTATGTGAGTAAATTAAGTATGTAAACTCAACAGAACGTGATTTATAGTTTTTTAAAACATTCACTCCTGAAGATTCATGAGTACAAAATGCTTAGTAAAGGTAAAAGTTTCCCTCACACATATGTGCTACTCGTTCCTGACTCTAGAGGGCAGTGCTCATCTCTGTTTCAAAGCTGAAGAGCCAGTGCTGTCCGAAGATATGTCCGTGGTCATGTGGCCGGCATGACTAAATGCCTAAGGCATACAGAATGCTGTTATCTTAGCACCAAAGTAGTTCCTATTTTTCTACTTGCACTTTTTACGTGCTTTCAAACTGCTAGGTTGGCAGAAGCTGGGACAAGTAGCGGGAGCTCACTCCATTACATGGTGCTAGGGATTTGAAGCGCTGAACTGCCGACCTTCTGATTAACAAGCTCAGCATCTTAGCCACTGAGCCACCACATTCCCTAAAGTGTAAGGTGACCAGATTTTCAGATTGGAAAAGAGGGACACCCTTGACCGGGGGGGGGGGGGGGGCTTGATTAAATTTTTTTTTTTTGTCAAAAGGTCACCCCAGGACACTGAAACCAGCATAAATACGAATCTGTTGCCAAACAAAATTTTGATCACGTGACCATGAGGATGCTGCAACGGTCGCTAAGTGTGAAAAATGGTCGCAACGGTCGCTAAGTGTGAAAAATGGTCATCAGTCACTTTTTTCAATGCCATTGTAACTTTGGTCACTAAATGTTTTCCCCTCCTCGAGACTCCTCACTTCTTCCTTCATTCCTCTTGCTTATCTACCTTCACCTTATCTGTCTTCTGCTCTTTCCCTCTCTTCCTTCCTTCCTCCCTCCTTCCATCCTCTTCTTTCCTCACTCACTCCCTTCCTCCTTTTTTCTCTTCCTTCCTCCTTCCATTCTTTATACGATATAAAATTCAATGAGGGTGAAACACACCAAATCTGGCAAAGCTGCCTTGCACCAACCTGGCCTGCCCATAGAATAGCAGCCACTTTGAGACACATAAACCTGGTCTGAACATATTGCATCACAAAGATTTGCAAAGATCACATTTGCAAAAAGGAACATTTCTTGTAGTAAATACATTTTATAAACAATTTAAAAGTAAAAATCCCCCCAAAATAATAAAAAGGTATTCTATAAATAAAAGAAATCCTTAAAAACCATTGTTAAGTATTACACCAGCAATAATTTATACTGTCACCATTTCAAACTATCATCAGAAATACGAATCTGTTGCCAAACATCCACATTTTGATCGCGTAACCATGAGGATGCCACAACGGTCGCTAAGTGTGAAAATGGTCGCTAAGTGTGAAAAATGGTCATCAGTCACTTTTTTCAATGCCATTGTAACTTTGCTCACTAACCAGCCATGTTCCTGACTTAACAACCACCATGATTCACTTAACGTGGCAATAAAAGGTCGCAAAATGAGGCAAAAATCATTTAACAAACGTCTCCCTTAGCAACAGAAATTGGGGGATCAATCCTGGTCGTAAGTCGAGGATTACCGGTAGCTAATTGCAAAAGGCAACTTTACTTGGAACAGGTGAGATTGTGCCCGGATCCCTTTCATGCCACCATCCCATCCTGTCCATGGGGAGAACTCCACAGGCGGACAAAAGCCCCCAATCCCCTCTCAACCTCCAGCTGACTCTGCCATCCGCCATAACCACACATGCCCCTCAAAGGCAAAACTCAGGGGGCTGAATTCTACAGGGGGAGGAGTAAGGGGGGGATTTGAGGGGCAGCCCAAAGCACCATCTGTCTAAATTTGCATCAGGCAGGCAGTAACATTTTCATAGACCATGATCAGAAGAGCAGCTGATCCTATGGAGAGACTCCTCCTGCATTCAGTCCCAGGCCTACAAGTGGAAGTACCCCTTCCTTCCTTCCTTCCTCCTTTCACCTTCCTTCCTTCCTTCCTTCCTTCCTTCCTTCCTTCCTTCCTTCCTTCCTTCCTTCCTTTCTTCTTTCCTTCCTTCCTTCCTTCCTTCCTTCCTTCCTTCCTTCCTTCTCTCCCTCCCTCCCTCTTTCTTCCTTCTAGCCTTCCTTCCTTTCCATTCTTTCTCCTTCCTTCCTTCCTCTTGCCTATCTGCCTTCTGTCTTTCTGCTCTTTAGATCTCTCTTCCTCCTTCCTTCCTCTTTCCATCCTTTCACCAAAAATCAGGATGTTTTATTAGCATCAGCATCATTCTGCTGAAAATGCCAAAATCTGTGGTACTTCTGGATGAGATTTAGAAAATTACAGAGACATGAGGAACCATTATATAATTTCACTTGGCAAAACTCTGATTAAAATAATAGCAACAAAATGTAAGGTTTTTTAATTTTAAAACTCTAGCAAAACATAGATTTATTTCCAGTTTAGTTAATTAATGTCATTATAAAAAGGAATGCAATTGATTAAATAAAAATGACTTTTTCTTTTATTAAGAATACTTATTCTACATTAAACTAGAAAATATTTCATAGGCCCTTCAACAAGTTTGTTACAAATTTTCAGGATTGCATGCATTCTTGAAACTGATACTATGTAATGTTAAAAAGCAGGCTCCCACTTTCAACAATCGAACAGAGAAGCGAGAGACGAAGCAGGAGCCAAGCCGGGCTAGAGTGTTGGGCTGAAGGAAGGAGGGATACACACACTCGCGTTCTCCCCCTTCCTCCCTCCCTCCCCCTCTCTCTCTCAAATGGCAAATCCTTGGAAGGAATGACCCGGTTTGGCTCCCGCTTTCAACAATCGAACAGAGAAGCGAAGAGGCAGGAGAGATGAAGCAGGAGCCAAGCCGGGCTAGAGTGTTGGGCTGAAGGAAGGAGGGATACACACACTCGCGTTCTCCCCCTTCCTCCCTCCCTCCCTCTCTCTCTCTCAAATGGCAAATCCTTGGAAGGAATGACCCGGTTTGGCTCCCGCTTTCAACAATCGAACAGAGAAGCGAAGAGGCAGGAGAGATGAAGCAGGAGCCAAGCCGGGCTAGAGTGTTGGGCTGAAGGAAAGAGGGATACACACATTCGTGTTCTCCCCCTTCCTCCCTCCCTCCCTCTCTCTCTCTCAAATAGAACGGCTCGTGGTCACAGATCAAAAGAGGAGATCGCGACGGAGAAAGAACATCCATTATCCAGCATCTCGAAACCACCGCATAAACAGAATTTGCCCCAACGTTTTTCCCATGGACAATGAGCTCTCCCTCAGACCTTTTACAATACAGCCACGCGCTGCCAGACTCCAAATAAGTTCTAACTAGGTTACCCAGCCCATGGAAGCCAGCAGCGTCTGGACAGGGGAACGAATGAGCCGCCCATTCGTTCCCCACTCATCTGCCCGCTCACACGCTACAATAGCCAGCCCATGGAAGCCAGCAGCGTCTGGACAGGGGAACTAATGGGTGGCTCATTCGTTCCCCACTCATCTGCCCGCTCACACGCTACAGTAGCCAGCCCATGGAAGCCAGCAGCGTCTGGACAGGGGAATGAATGGGTGGCTCATTCGTTCCCCACTCATCTGCCCGCTCACACGCTACAATAACCAGCCCATGGAAGCCAGCAGCGTCTGGACAGGGGAACGATTGGGCGGCTCATTCGTTCCCCACTCATCTGCCCGCTCACACGCTACAGTAGCCAGCCCATGGAAGCCAGCAGCATCTGGACAGGGGAACGAATGGGCGGCTCATTCGTTCCCCACTCATCTGCCTGCTCACATGCTACAATAGCCAGCCCATGGAAGCCAGCAGCGTCTGGACAGGGGAACGAATGGGCGGCTCATTCGTTCCCCACTCATCTGCCCGCTCACACGCTACAGTAGCCAGCCCAGCGAGCTAGCATCTGATGGGTGGGGGAGGGCGGCAGCGGCTCGCGCAGAGAACCGCTCAGTTCCGGAGCTTCTGCCGCCCGTGGCGGTGCAGCGCACAGGGCTGGCTGTAACGCGAGGAGATGAAATGAACTCCGCAAACGGGGAGAAGGAGGAGAGGAGGCCTGTCTCCTCCCCATAGCGCCTCCCGATTCCCACTGGTACCAATCTATAACATGATTACTCACCAGTGAGTAAGCGCAGCTGCAAGCAAAAGACGAAATGAAATGGAGGCTCGCGCAGGCGTGCTAAGCTAAGTGGACTCCAGCCAATCAGTGAGCTGGTTGGCCAGCTCACTGATTGGCTGGAGTCCAGGCCAATTAAATCAGTGAGTGGCAGGCTGGGCTGGCTTAAATTTGTAGGTAGCATAGAACAGAACGATGAGCCAGCCCAGCAACTGATGGGCGGGAGCTGCAAGCGCCAAAAAAAGTGTGCCTTTTGAAAAAGCGGGCGGGACGCGGGAAAATGTATCAAAAAGCGGGGGTGCCCTGCCAAAAGCGGGACGTCTGGTCACCTTACTAAAGTGCTTAGTAGCTGATTGCAAAATCTCACAGTAGAATAGACCTCGACATGCAGATGCCTTCATGAGCTCTGCTTCCCTCTTCTCTTCCTTTACTTGAGAAGAAAAGTTTTTGAATGTATGTTTAGAAGGTAGCAGATCTCTGTCGCTGAAAGGCATGGAAGCATATAAAGGTAGGCTGCAATGAAATATTTCTAGACAACAAATGATCCTATGTGGTTCTTTATGAGAGGCTTATGCTTTTGAAAGTGTGGAAGTCTTGAATAAAGAAGAAATAGGAATAGAAGCCTACTTATTTGGGTTCTGCTTTCAACTTATTTGTTACCAGTATTCTCTATGGAAAAATTCTCCAAAGAGAGAATTAGGAAGGCATTTTCACTGGGCTTTACAAACAACCAATTGTGCCTTAGAAAGCATCTGAAATTTGCCTTAAAATCGTATTTGTTGGATTTTTATTATAATTGTTCATATTGTTCATAAGCTACTTAGACAGGATTGTAATTCTGAAAGGCCAGATATAAATATTTGTAATTAGCACCAAAAAGATCTGGAATTAGAGGCTTTAATGAGGTATTAAACTGATTGGCTGGTTACCTATACAGCATGCATGTTAGAAAAGCTATTGCATTCCTTTATCCCCAATTTTCATATATGGAACGGAAGTTGCAACATTGTAAAAACACCAAAAGCAACCACAAAATCTATATATTCTGTGAAACAGTTGGAAAAATTATAAAGAATGGCATGTTGTTGTTAGTTGCGAAATCATATTCAACCCATTGCGACCTTAGGGACAACATTCCTCCTGGCCTTCCTGTCCTCTACCATCCTCTAGAGTCAATTTAAGCTCACACCTACTGCTTTGGTGACTCCATCCAGCCACTCATTCTCTGTCATCCCCTTCTTCTTTTGTCCTCAATCTTTTCCACCATTAGGCTCTTTTCCAATGAGTCCTTCCTTTTCATTAGGTGTCCATAGTATTTGAATTTCATCTTCAGGATCTGACCTTCTAAGTAGCAGTCAGGGTTGATTTCCTCTAGGACTGACTGGTTTGATTGTCTTGCAGTCCAAGCTACTCTTAGGAGTCTTCTCTTACAGCTATGCACAATGCCATAATAACTCACATTTCCTCATTCAGATGTCATTGAGGTTAGTGATGGACCTGATTACCAAGCGAAACTTTGCATAGCCCTCCTGTTTATCTTCTTGCTTTATAATCTGGAGTTGGAATTAATTCAGAATTGGTCAAACTGCAGAAGATAGGTCTCAGTTGAATTAAATATACTATGAGAATCTTCTTCTTCCTATGCCTATAGGGTTGCTGCCTCAAACTGGATAAATTTGAATTAAAAGCAGGAGGAAATATTTCATTCATTGGAGAAGTAGCTTTATCATAAGCATTTGTCTGATTCATAGTTCAATATGTGGCAAGCTTTGTAATGCTTTAAAAAAAAACTTGTTTCTGACTGCAAGCCAGAAGAGCTTAGATGCCACCTATGCCTGTGAGTTTCATAGCAGCGAAAAGGGCACAATGTTCAATTTAATTTGTGTCACACTTCAGCTTCTTGTAGAATAATTTTATAAAGTTGAGCTTTGTTACGGTCATAGACCAGCTGTCAACAAAATGCATGGTTACAAAGGAAGAAGCAAAACAGAAAACAAATACAGTAAAGGTTGGGAGGGAGGAACAATTAGCAAGTTTTAAAAATGACAAAAATGTATGAAATCTTGCTAAGGATAGATAAAATAAATTGGAATGTGTTGATGGTTAATATTTAATGACCCGAAAGCCTAACCAGTTGCTTCCCTGAGGCTATAATAACTTGGCTACCTTTCTAGATATTTGTGAAAGCACATTGAAGCAAAGGAGGTGAGTTTTCTCTACATCAGCTCAGCCAGAGCAGTTTAACAGCAAGAGGGTTATTAAATCTGAGTGCCAAGCTGGGTAAAATAGGCAGCACAATAAGACATGTGAAACAGATTTGATATCCCCCAACTGGCAGAGACATAATCTCTCTTGTATTGGAAGGTTGTTATATCTCCCTTCTGCTAACATAGATGGCAAAGAATTAAAGTATTAAATCTACTAATACAAATGGCGCAGTATTAAATCTCACCAGGCAGAATGCTTTCTCGTGCAGCACAAATGATACGTTAATTAAATAATTAGCTAAAATGAAAGGCTGCCCACACTATTCCTGTAACAGGGGGGAGGGGGAGGGAAGGAGGGAGCATGCTCTGATCATTGTGGAGTTTAGTGTTGAAAACTAACTTTGGACAGTCATTTATTCATCTCTTTTTATAACAGTATTTGTACTTTATTATATACCTTTCTATTTATTTTTCAATCCTATCATGCTCATGATTTTTATGTTATATATAGATGCAGCTAGCACTTAGATCATTAGATATTTTACTGTATCTGGCTTTATGGAGGTAGTGATGTAATAATATTATGAAATTATGGTCATCACAATATAAAAAGATGTTGAGACTCTGGAAAGAGGGCAGAGAAGAGTAACAAAGATGATTGGGGGGGGGACTGAAACACATGAAGAATGGTTTCAGAAATTATGTCTAGTCTAGTGAAAAGAATAACTGGGGTAACAGGATAGCAGTGTTCCAATATCTGAGGGGCTGCCACAAAAAGAGGGGTCAATCTATTATCCAGAGCACCAGAAGGCAAGACAAGATGGAAACTGAACATATAGAGAAGCAATGTAGAAATAAGGAGAAATTTCCTGATGGTAAGAACAATCAGCTAGTGCAACAGCTTGCCTTCAGAAGTTGTGGATACTCCAACATTGGAGATTTTAAAGAAGAAACTGGACAGCTATTTGTCTAAAATGGTATAGGGTCACCTGTTTGAACAGGAGGTTGGACTAGAAGATTCCAAGGTCCCTTCTAACTCTGATATTCTGTTTTCTGAATTGATTCAATAAAGAATATATATATAGCAATAGCAATAGCAGTTAGACTTATATACCGCTTCATAGGGCTTTCAGCCCTCTCTAAGCGGTTTACAGAGTCAGCATATCGCCCCCACAATCTGGGTCCTCATTTTACCCACCTCGGAAGGATGGAAGGCTGAGTCAACCTTGAGCTGGTGAGATTAGAACCGCTGAACTGCAGATAACAGTCAGCTGAAGTGGCTGCAGTACTGCACCCTAACCACTGCGCCACCTCGGCTCCTGGTGGCAGAAGCGCAGTAACTATACACAACTGCTATAAATATCTGAAAAGTCAAAGGGATTAATTGTTTGCTTTGTGTTTACAGCTATGTGTGTATATATATATGTGTGTGTGTGTGTGTGTGTGTGTGTGTGTGTGTACAGATAGACAGACAGACAGACAGACAGACAGATAGATAGCGCTTAGGCTTGAACTGTGGAGTCCTTTTTTAATTAAAAGTTTTAAAAAAGTTTTACAAATATATACCTCCCCTCCCCCACCCGAACCCACCCACCCCAACCTCCCCCCCAATCTTCCAGAGCAAATACAGGGTATAAATATTTAACAACCATATTCTAAAATAAACTAACAGACTTTAGCATCATCCCTCACTTGTGCTTTAACTCCCCTTTTGTAAAGCTAACTTTAAACAAGTTATATCGTTCCTTGCTCATTCAGTCATAAGCTATCTGGAGTTTCTTAGTCCCACATTTATTTTGAATATAATCAATCCATCTTCTCCATTCCAGCTTATATTTCTCGTCTGAATGATCCTTGAGATATGCTGATATTTTAGCCATCTCTGCTAAGTTTGTTACTTTTAACGTCCATTCTTGAAGAGTAGGCAAATCTTCCTTCTTCCAGTACTGCGCCACCAACAGTCTTGCTGCTGTTGTTAGGTTCAGAATCAAATTAGTCTCTATAACTGTACAATCAGTAGTTATACCTAACAAGAATAACTGGGGAGTAAACTTTAGAAAAAAAAAGAGAACTGTGATGTCCTTAACACTGTCCGAGTTTGTTTGCTTGTTTGAAACATTTCATTAACCAACTAGGTAATATCATGAGCTTCTACCAAAGTCAATACCATCAGCCTTTACCAAAACTACACTTCACCAACACTTGCAGGACAAGCAAACTGTATATAATAAACAGAATATAAAGGGAGCAAATCCCACACTCACCAGCATTGATGATGTTAGCTAGTTGGATAATGGAATGTCTGCAAGCAAACAGCCAAGGTCAGGCACCAAGGACTCCATATAAACTGATCTGATCTGATTTGAGAGTTAAAGACTTTTCTTCAATTTGAAGTTGACTTTCTTTAACTCCAAAGGAGTTAAATATTGTATTGAAAACATGTAACATCTATAATAAATTCAGGATGTACAGGAGTTTGGGATGATTATAAAAACATAGCTGTAAACACAAAGCAAACAATTAATCCCTTTGACTTTTCAGATATTTATAGCAGTTGTGTATAGTTACTGCGCTTCTGCTACCAGGAAAACAGCAGTCCTATGTACCCTATCAGTGACAGCTTTTGATTGTTCCCTCCAGGCAATCAAGGATTGAAAGATAATCTCCAGATATTTAAAAACATTGGAGTCTTTATTTTCCAGAGATAGATATGATTTGCAATGCTTTTGATGGAGGCTTACAATTTTTGTTTTAAGATTAAAAAAGGGAACTGAAAAGGATTGGTAAGTCAGCTAAGGAGGGTTGGGGTTCCTGTTCCCCAAACCTGATCTGATAGTTAATTTAATTCTAATTATAGAATTAATATAAACATGTTCCAAAGGAAGATGAACCAGTATGCCAGATTCTTGCTTTACCTTTTTGCAATGGCAATTGGTACAGAAATACCATACCAGGAGGGCATATAGTTTCTATTAACATGATTTTGTGGAACAAAACAAACAAAATATAGGAGTCATCAGTCGGTACAGAAGGCTGAGAGCTTCTTCCTAAATCTTTATCTGGATTAAATTGAACATTGCCCTTAAAATGAAGAACATGTCATATAAAGTAGTCCAGCGGTGGGATTCACTTACCTTCCCTACCAGTTCTCAAATGTGAGCGCATGCCTTCTGTGCATGCACAGTTCTTGCGCATTACATCAGGGCAGGTGGGTGGAGTCTCCTGAAGCTGCCTCTACTGGTTCACCGTAATCAGAGAGAACCGGATGAATACCACTTCTCGAGTTGTCCTTAGGCAATTAGTAATTGTTTTCACTAGTTGTAATATTAAACTATGGCTGGTGGTTGTGTGCCAATTTTTTTACTATCAGTGTGGGTGCGCTGAAGTGTCCGGGTAGGTGAGTGGAGCCTCCTGCCGTGGCTACTACCGGTTCGGCCAATCTGAGCCGAACCGGGAGCAACCCAACTCTGATCCTGGCCTAAGTACAACAGCAGTAGAACTTTCTCTCCCTTTGTTATGAAGGCAAAATCTGAACAAGAAAAATAGAAATTCCTCATTAACATGCATGTATAAAAATAAATAATCTTAATAAAAAATGATAGCTACAATTCTCCTTCTTTCCTTCTTCATGCAAATGTAGAAAACTGAAAAAAAATTACAAGTAAATTTAACTATTTAAGAAACTTTATTGATTTCTACAGTTTGATCTACAGGGTGCTGCAATGACATGAAATCATATCAAGTTAAACAAATTTTAAAAGTGAATTTACTTTTTCATATTAGTGTCTTTAAATTAACTAATTAATTTTAAAAGCCATATTTTAGTATTGGTAACTAAATTTATTAATATTATTATGGCTCACCCAGATGTTCAAATTGGATTGAGTTCTTCTCAAGGACCTGGGATAATCAGATGTTGATGTCTGATTATGTTAAAGGTATTGCTGCAGGATGTAAACTGTTCCAACTAAAGCTGCCATTTGCAATTGACTGATGATATTATCATCATCATCACCACCACCACCACCACCATCATCAAATTTATTTGCCACCCATCTTACTGTTTATTTTTAATGCACAAATAAACATTTAAAATGTTCTTTTTAAAGTTAAATATGACAGTCTAAAGCCAGGTGATTATGTATCTCAAAATCAAGAGGCACATCGTTACACTTTCAGCTGGTTGAATAAAGCAAGATAATATGGCAATCAACCTGAACAAGTTTCAGTGGAAAGTGGAGAGCTAATTTTGTATATGGTTAAGGCGGTAGGCTAAAAATTGGGTGATTTTTGGGTAAGAATTAGTAGTCCTTCCTTAGACATGAAGCCAGCTGGGTAATCTTGGGCCAGTTCATTTCACTCAATCCTGAGAAGCAGGCAAGGGCAAATCACTTTGGAATTCCTGAGATTTCAGGAAGTTGGCAGGAGTGAACACTGACAGGAAGGAGGGAAGGAAAAGAAAAAGAGAGAGAAAGGAATGAAGGAAGGGAGGGAGCGAGAGAAGGAAGGAGGGAAGGAAGGAAGGAGATAATTGATCCCTATCCCTAACCATAGAGAATGGTTTTAATAGCCTTTGATTGTCTTACATGGAATTTCCTGCTTCAGATCCTTTGAGACAGTGAAATCTGTCATATAACAGATTTCATATGTGCCGTTTTAGTTGGTTTCATATTTATTTCTACAAGGTTTTCACTGAAGAGTTTCTCTATAGATTTTTCATATAAATAAACCTAATACTCAGAACATAGGATGTTGTTTTATACTAATTCAAATCACTGGTCTATTAAGTAATGTTGTTATTTCTGATTGGTTCCAGGGAATTCCTGGAGATTAAATTCTGGTGGATAATTTATACATTTGGCATTCATTATCTGATCTATAGGACTTATACACACTCCATATACAAGCAACAAAATTCTAGATTATTTTATTCTGTAATCTTCCTCTTCAGACAGCAGGCCTTGATTTTGTATATTCTGCCTAGAAGTCCTTGGGACTGAGATGACTAATCTATCTAATAAATGCATTTATCTTGACTATGTCATTTACAATGATCAAACTAACAGATGCTGGAAAAGAGCTATTTTGGGGTTGCGTGGTGGGTGGCACAAAGTGAATCTCAACTAGAAATGCACACATAAGACATTTTAGAAAAACATTAAAATTAAACCCCTTTAATCAGGGGTGGGATTCAAATATTTTAGCAACAGGTTTTCTGTCCGGTTGCTGGGTGGGTGTGGCCATGTTGGGCGTGGTCTACAAGGCCTCCTGCACCATGGCAAGAGGAGCATTTTTGGTGTCCCCAGACTCCGGAGGCTTTCCTTGAGCCTCCGGGGGGGTGAAAATGGTCTCTCCCAGGCTCTGGAGGCCCTCTGGAGGCCAGAAACAGGCCTGTTTCTGGATTTCCAGAACTTCTGGGAGTACTTTTTTTGACCTCCCAGAGCCTCTACAAGGGTCTTGCACTAACCTGGCATCCAAAATGGGCTGCCTGGAGACTCCTGGGAGGGGAGGGGCAGGATGAGCTGAGCCACCTACCTACCTAACCAGATGTAAAATTAGCATCCAGTTCACCTGAACCAGTCCGAACTGGCTGAATCTCACCTCTGCTTTTAGTGTGTTATCAAATTGGTTGCACTTCTTTACTTGTTATTTATTATTGACTCATTCTGCCCTTGTTTTTTTTAAAAAATTTCGAGAATTTTTCTAGAATTTATTCCTCTATGAGCAATTGTGTATCTATTATACTGATTGCTTTGTCATTTTGATTCTTGGCAACTGCCTGAACTGTTTGGTTTGCCATTCCTTCCATCCTAGGGCTGAAGACAGAGACTGCTTTTCTCCTTGATTAGTTTCCACCCATTGCTTCTTGTCCTACCCTCAAGTGCATTAACCAAGAGACTCCATAATGAAGAGATGCATGTGCTCTCTATGGGTGCACCAAGTTTCATAATGTTTCTCTTAATTTGTAAAAGCAGAAAATTAAATGAAAGAATAAAACTGGACTATCTTTTAAATTCTCAGGTAATCTGTGGAACTGTAAAACTAAGTTTAATTTTCAAAATGAGTGAATGGGGATCCTTAAATATCTTAAAAAATGATTTGCGGAACTACATAGAACAGAGTAAATTAGCTATAATATATTTTGCTGAACGATGCTAATTAACCATGCATTTTGGTCCTAGTGTTTAAAGTATCAAACTAGAAAGCCAGAGACTGTGAGTTCAAGTCTTGCCTTAGTCACAAATGATGGCTAGGTGACTTTGGGCCAGTCACTCTCTCTCAATCTAACCCACCACACAGGGTGGTTGTTGTGGGAAAAAAATAGAGGAGAGGAAGGTGTGTTGGGTATGTCTACTGCCATGAATTATTTGAAAAATACTAAAGACAAGATAAAGTAAATAAAAATAAAATAAAATATGTATTTCTAATTGGTATATGATGAGATGGGAAAACATTTTGTCAGAGAATTCATGACTGGCAGAGACATGGTAACAAGGTCATCCTATGAATAAGGCTTAGTAACAAGGTCAGCCAATGGGAGATGAGACAGGAAGGAGCCTGGGCATGGCTCTGTAGCTCTGTACTCATCTCTGAAATGAAACTAGTCTAGTCTGCACTCTGAATTAAAACTGAAACTGTTCTCTGCTGTTCTCTTCTCTGCATGTTTTTGCCTGTAACTCTCTACCTTGTTGGAAGAACCACTCTTATTATTGTATATATTACTTCATGTGTTATTATGTGTCTAAAGAGAAGTTAATGAATCTGCTGAATCAGTTATCTGTGTGTCAGTGGTGGGTTCCGCATCCTGCTCCAACTGGTACAGCTGCTCAGCCATGCGTGGAAGCGCTGAAGACTTAAAAGACCGGTAAGGAGCTTGGGCGAGTAGGTGGGCCCTCCAGAGCACTGTACCAGAATGGTATCCAGTGCTCTGGGCAGGCTCCGGTACGCCTGTACCAGGTGTGCCACCTACAACCCACCACTGCTGTGTATGCTTTCTGGATTTGATTGCTCCAACAAACTCTGACACATTTTAGTAGAGATTTCTGAGGGCCATTCAAATTGGCAGCGAAGTAAAGATTCCCTCCAAGAAAAGAAAGTCATAGAAAGATTATGTTCTACCCTCCGAAAACTCTATTCTACGTATAACACAGAGAATAATCATGAGGTGGGATTGGCACTGGAAGAACAGGGAATTGCCACAAACTGAGTTTCCAAGCTAAAATGGTAAGATGGCAGGACACGGAACCTTGAGAAAAAGTCATAGCAGACCAAAGGATTGGAAAAATGGATGTCAAATGTTCCATGAAATTCCTATGAGTTTCCTTAAGCTCATCTTCTTCAGCTCCTCTTTGTTCAAGTTGGTGCTCAGTAAATACTGTATTATAACATAGTCACCCAGTCAGGACTGGGTTTTATCATGGGAAGCAGGAATGATATATAAAATGGTTGGCATCACAGAGCCTGTGTGCAGAGGCAGATTGGAGTCGAAGGATAAGGCCATATGGAAACTTCCTTCCCTTTTTTGCCCCATTCCCATTTCTCCACTTGTTCTTATATATATTAATAGCAGAGCCATATGCTCCAGTCATCACAATTAATTGGATTTTTTGCTCCTTCAAACTGTTAACATGAGATGTTTATAAAAATATGTAACAAATAATTACAATGAAAACAGTGTCTAATAAAGATGAAGAGGATAAAAACCCTCATGAATTTTTAATCTGAAAATAAAAGACCATTATCCGGACTTAATTATATCATCAAATATTTAAAATTGCCTCCCGTACTAAATTCTATTTGTATTTAATATTTATTTATTTGGTTTTTTTCAAAAGTATTGTCTATAACATTTTCATAATGCTGAAAAAAAGCAATGTTATCTGCATTGGCTGATATATTGAGCTGAATTAATAACTTTTGTATACTGTACTAAAATTTCCTGTAACTACTGAGACACTGCTTATTAAAATTATACCATAAGTATTTTTTTCTGGAAATTGGAAGCATATTGCAAAAGATGTAGATACATTTAAGTGTTCTGGCTTCCTTGCAGGCACTACTGAAGAGTACACCATGTGATAGGAGAGATAGTTCAAAATTCCTTTCCATATGTTAGGGGTCCTCAAACTTTTTAAACAGGGGGGCAATTCATGGTCCCTCAAACTGTTGGGGGCCCAGACCGGTTGGGTGGGTCTGGATAGGTGGTCATGTGACTGAGTGGGCATGGCCAATTTAACAGTCCGTTAAACAAAACACACAAATTAAACTTTGTTTTGCTCCTGGGGTTTTATTTGCTTTTGTTTGCATGTTGTTCTTTTGGTTGACTTTCCTTTTTACGAGATTGCTTTTTAAGTTGTTTAGGAGGCCTCTGAATGGCCCATTTTTGGCTGACAGAGTGCTACTGGAGATCAGGGAGTAGCACTCTGCCAGGCCCATTTTGGCCTCCTCATCCTCCAAAAGGCAAATGGGGGCCTCTGGGTGGGCAGGGTGATATGAGCGGGGCAACCTCATGGTCCTGCGTAGACTGGATTAATGGCTTCAATGGGCCATATCCGGCCCACAGGCAGTAGTTTGGAGACCCTGCCATATGCATCGCTTCATATTTACAAAAATCAAATCTCTTGACCCTGTTATTATACTTTGCATGCAAGTGATAAAATGCGCACAACATAGAATTTTGAAATATTAGATCCAAATATTTTTTTAGTTGTTTGTAATATGGACTTCTATGACTATGGCATTTGGCTCCAAAAATATGCTTAGCTCATGAACCTGTGGCATCACAGTGCCTGTGGATATTCTTTAGGCACATTGTTCTGAAAGTGTAATCATACATAACTGGGACAATAATGGACATGTGAAGATATTTGGAGAAGTTAGTCACCTCTACATTCTAGTGAATTCTTTGGAATTCCATGGATTCTAAGTGGCTGACCAAAGTAACATCAGGGCTCTAATGATTACATGGGCCACACTTTAATTCTAACATTTCACAACTAGATGGATGATAACAGTGTGTTCCACTGAGAATTTTTCTCCTTATAATATATTTTGACATTTCATTCTACTTTTCCTTAAAGGAGTTCAAACTTCCTTCTATTTTCCTGTTATGTTCAAAGGCTATAACTTAAAGAGGTATGGAACCAAAATTCTCTGCCTCCATGCAATTTCACCGTATAATTTCATGCTATAAAAGTTGGGTAGAGATTCTTAGAGAGTATCCATGTCTTATTTTAAGGGGTTTAAAACTGTTGATTGAACTCATGGACCTTTGTGCAACAGATGACTACATACAGAGTATCAGCTTTAAGAGCTATCCAGAACATTAGAAGAAAATTTAAAAGTCCATTTTAAATTTTTAAAAAGTATACATTATATAGAGTTGCAAAGGTGAAGTAAAAATATTTACGGTATAATTTGGATATGATGAAAAGGAAACTAAGATCAAGGTTATTATAACTTTATTTTACCATACAATAAAGAAAGAAAGAGTATAACTCCTTTGTACCCTTCCAGAAGAGCCGCGGTGGCGCAGTGGTTAAATGCAGCACTGCAGGCTACTTCAGCTGACTGCAGTTCTGCAGTTCGGCTGTTTAAATCTCACCGGCTTAGGGTTGACTCAGCCTTCCATCCTTCCTAGGTGGGTAAAATGAGGACCTGGATTGTTGTTTGGGGCAATATGCTGACTCTGTAAACCGCTTAGAGAGGGCTGAAAGCCCTATGAAGCGGTATATAAGTCTAACTGCTATTGCTATTGCTATTCCTAATTCTTGTGAAGAAAAGTATACTCTTTTAGAACACATCTTTTCAGTTTTACTCAGGAATATATCTCAGTTTGTTTGATATTTTTATTCCTATAAAGTGCATGGTAACCTTAGATTGCAGACCAAAACCCAATTACCAGGAAATCAAACTCACTGATAGAGAATAAATAATTGTTAGTAGAAGATTAATATGGGGGTGCATATTATGTACAAAATGCATCAGTGTATTAAGGGTTCCATGTCATTGACCCAAGAAAGCTAAAAATAAGCATCTTTCTTTTATTTTACTATTTACATTTGACTTTAAAACAGAATTAAGTATGACTCTAAGTGTGATTCTTATTTTTGAGGTCTTTTATTCTTTAAGTGGTATAAAATAATTCTATAAGGAAATACTAAATAGACATACAAGTATAGGTAGTCCTTGACTTACAAGAGTTCATTTAGTGACCATTACAACAAAGTTACAACGACATTGACTTATGACCGAAATGTGACTTATGACCATTTTTCACACTTACAACCATTGCAGCCTCCCCCATGGTCATGTGATCAAAATTTGGATGCTTGGCAACTGGTTCATATTTATGACAGTTGCAGAATCTCATGGTGATGTGATCAGCTTTTGCAACCTTCTCACAAGCAAAGTCAATGGAGAAGCCAGGTTCACTTAACAACCATTACTAATTTAATTAATTTAGTGCAATGATTCACTTAACAATAGAAATTTTAGGCTCAATTGTGGTTGTAAGTTGAGGACTATAATATATTATATATACTATGCACATTACATTATAATTCAAGTCATAAATAATCTAATATGTACCATGCTCTCTAGTATCATTTATCCATCTATCTATCCATCTATTATCTATCTATCTATCTATCTTATCTATCTATCTATCTATCTATCTATCTATCTATCTATCTATCTATCTATCTATCTATCTATCTATCTATCTATCCATCCATCCATCCATCCATCCATCAATCATCCATCATCTATCTATCTCTATCACATTATATATTGCATATATATTTCAGAGTACATTTTATGGTGCATAAACAGGAACATAAAGACATAAGAAACCAAAGTTAATTCATCACAACTTTCACATCAGCCTTTTGTCAAGGATCCGGCCAGGCCCATCACATTATCTGTTTAACTCATTGAGTCACTCTAGCTAATAGAATTTTGCCCTATGTTTGTTGTTGCCATGGCAATGCAATATTATCAGGCATGTCATGTTCACAGATCAGTAGCAGCAGTGCTGCTGCAGACACACAACAGCTTTCAGCCTTTGACCATAAACAGGAATTCACTCCACAGTCAATCTGTCAAAAAGGAAGTCGGCTGTGGTGAAGAAGCATCGTGCCAGTAACTACTAGCCTTTCCCCTTCTTCTTTGTCAGGGCAGGGCTATTATCATTAAAATAACCTTGAATCGTCATGAATTCATTCATTCACAAATATTGTCAAAGAAGGTGCAATAGTTCAGGGGAATCCATTGGGTCAAAGGGAGGACTAGGTTTAAATCTGTGCCTATTGAACCTGGAAATGACATAGGCTCTTAGGTATAATCTTATTCTTACCATAGCAAATCAAGCTGTGTTGACTGGCACCAGTGTGCAAGGTCATTCAACAGCGTGAAAGGTTAGGAGAAGGAAAGAGGTCATATCCTTTGTAGCTTTGCTTTGAGAAATAAACTTAGGGATGTGTGGGAATATTTTAGAAAGAATAGCTATGCCCCCCCCCCCACTTCTCCCTCAGCCACAGTGAAAAGCAAATCCTGTCAAGAATCTTTAGAAAAACTTCAGGTAATTTGCCTTCAATTGTATAATTTCCTTTATTTCAAATGCTGAACAACAACTGTCCTGCAATATTTCACATCATTCAGAAAATTTTATTGGTACTATGTATAAAGTTGGGTGTAAAATGTTGAGTAAAATGCCACAGTTTTTAATTGCTTGTGCAGTTTTGAAAAGTGTTTAATACACTTGACTATTTATTCATTTTTGGTATAACTTAAAGTCTGATTTTAAAGAATAGTATTCTATTTTGCTTCTCAGAATATTTACTAGATCTTCCTAACAATCCATTTACCACAGAAAGTTTTTCCCCCTACAACTGCTTCAAGTTGAAAAAGCAAACTGCACAGATGTATTACTAAAATTCTTGAGAGACTGAATTGATAGTTCTCAACTAAATGCTACCAAGTCAATCACACATAATCCCATTTCTTTCAATGAGATTATTTCGGAATAAATAGCTTGAGTGATAGTCAGAGTATTCAATTATAGGTTAATAATGTGAAAGGGCACTCCCCTCCCCCCTTCTGTGGAAAAATCCTCATTTTATCTTCAGCAATAATTTAAATTTTAGATATTCCACCAATATGATGACATAACAATAACTTGTTATTGCAAGTTAGAATATTTATCACATCTAAACTACAGATATTTATACAGAGAAGCCAGTGAAACTACCAAAGGTTTTTAGAATTATACTGAAAATCTGACTGAAATGGGATGCAAGTTTATGTTTACAGGATTTTTAAAATAACAAATTATGATTGCAGATGCAGCTTCAGAGCAATAGTCTCACATCTATCCAGTCTCCCACTTTAACCCAAATATCACCAGATTTCAGGGATCATTAGGCAGGGATTTTTCCACTTCTACCATCTGAAATCTTTAAAATATCCACATCTTGCTAAGGCACTAAAAAAGAAGGCTTAATATGACTTCAGAAACAAGTATTGCTTTTAATATTCTATATGTTTAAGATCCATTTCTTAATTCTGTTATACCTGACTGTGTTTCATTTTATTCCAGCAGCCATTTTTGACATTTTGCGAGCATGTTCTGTATATTCAAAGAAAATGTCTGCCAAGGGCAGAGGGCTTGCCCTTTTACAAAATGACAAGACAAGACAAAACAAAGCTTTGTTATAGCCAAAGATCAAGCATCAAGATTAACATCATGTGGCAAATATAGAAACATACACAACCATATCTTTTTAAAAGTCCTGTTTCTTCCAAGCAATGCAAACGAAATGCAATGGCAAAAGCAGTATTGCATGGGAATCTTTCTAAGACAGAAAATGTAAAAACTCATGATTCACTATTTTAAAGTCTGTGATGAAAGAAATGTGGAAAAATGACACATGATAGCAAGGTGATGAGCTGAGCCAAAATTAAAACCTGACAATGCTTTGCTATTGTGATATGGGAAAAATAATTGTTAGGAATAAAGTTATTATCAGCTATTTCTGTACATAAATTATTGGAAATTTGGCTTCTGTCACTTCTTAGATCTGAACTCCAAAGCCATTGTTTAATGAATTAACCAGCATGGTAGGTCATGCAAAAAAAAAATTTCAGATTAGAAGCCAAACAATGAGACCTTTTTCTTCACTGCTTTTTTTTATATAAAAAACCACCTTATATTTGCTATTCAATAACAATAATACTAGGTTGACTACAGTGAACCATTATTTTAAACATTATTTTTTTAAAAAACCTGTAGGAGGTGGGGACAAATATAAATCTCAAAAAGCTGAATTTCATCACTGTGAATGGTCCAAGGTCACCCAGCCAGCTTTCATGACTAAGTTAGGACTAGAACTCACAATCTCCCATTTTTTAGTCTGCTATCCTAACCATTAGACCAGGGGTGTCAAACTCAAGGCCAACCCATGGGGTGCTTAGATTTGGCCCACAGGGTTGCACTGGAAACAGTGAAGGACCAGCCTGCGGTACCTCTGCCAACAAAAACAGAGTTTGGGAGGGCTGCACACTAGCCTCCCAGGTGCCGTTTTTTCTGGCTCCATTTTACCAAGCTCCAATTTCACTGGCAGAGGGCTGCAGGAGCCATCACAGCAGAAAACAGGGCCGGGGGGGGGGGAGGCACCATCCTCCCAAGTTCCATTTTTGCTGGCAGAGGGCTAGCAAAACAAACAGTTTCTCCCTTTGCATTTGAGCATCAAGAAGAGACAGGAAAGAGGGAAGGAGGAAAGATAAAGAAAAAGAAGGAAAAGTGGGAAGAGAGGAAGGAAGGAAAAAGAAGGAAAGAGAGGAAGGAAGAAGAAAAGATAATGAAGAGGGAAGAAAAGTAATGAAGGAAGAAAGGAGATTATAATGACGGAGAGGGAGACTCTGAGAGAAGTCATGTTTTAGCACTTGGCCACAACAGGCACCTGAGACACTAGTGACATTGTGCTGGCCACGCCCACCCTGGCCATGACCCCCTGCCCCCCCAGGTCAAAAACAATCCTGACACGGCCCTCAATGAAATCGAGTTTGACACCCCTGCACTACACGAAACTGGTTCTTCCGCATTAGTTTAAATATTTAGCATGAATATTTAGCATGAACATCTTTGACATGATTCCTACTGATTGTGTGTCTGTCTGTCTTTAGATTTTTTCACCCAAAGCCATTGCTTACATTTTTGATATTAATACTAATATGTTCTTGACTATGCAAAAATGAAGTAAGCATCCACAAGGTTCTAGTCAGAAAACAACTATATAAAAAAATAATGGTTTACATGTTCCGGTAAGTGTATCCTTGCTTTCAGACACTTGCTTACTGGGTGGGCAATAAAAAGTTCTTATAGTAACTCCAAACTGCAGGATTAATTTATATTTATTCTTCCATTTCTTCCAAGGTATAATAGCAGAGAGACTTTGCTAATGAAACAGCTACTGGCGAGGCCGAGAGAGACAGTAAGTTGGGAGGATATTAACTCATGAATGGTTTCAAAACAGATTTTGATATGAGGAAGGTGTACAGGTAACCCTTGATTTATGACTACAATTGAGATTGCAAAAGGTGATCACATGATCACAGGAACTGTCTGAATTTTGATCATGTGATTATGGGGATGCTGAAATGATTGTAGGTGTGAAAAAGGGGCATAAATCATTTTTAATGATGTTATAACTTTGAATGGTCACTAAATGAACTGTTGTAAGTCAAGGACTACCTGTATATCGAAGTGAAAGCAAGTACTAACTAGAGTCTGATGGCTGAAAACTAATGCTAAATAAGGGTTATTCTCACATAACTGAACCAAAATTTGAGGGGAAGAAGGCAAACTAAACACAAAAACCAAAAGTGGACTCCTGCCAAACAAAGAATTTAAGTCTAAATTTTAGAAAAAGCGCAAGATATAAATAAAAGAATAATTATTATTCTAAATAATTATTACAATATCCACCACACATTGGAGGAACAGATGGTTGCCTAAACTTGGAAGATTCTGTCTAATGTACCCAGTGGTGGGTTTCAAAAATTGTTCGAACCGACTCTGTGGGTGTGGCCTCCTTTGTGGGAGTGGCTTGCTGCCCATGTGACCGGATGGGAGTGGCTTACCGCCTATGTGACCGGGTATGAAGATGCCGATGACACTTGTCAGAACCACCTTAAATTACCTCACACACAGCACTGGCATGCATAAGAATATGATGTAAACTTGTTTTTTAAAAGGCATCTTTGGTTTGCGTTAAAACAACTTCAACATACGCAATGTTCTGATTGCGCCACAAACGCAGTAGTCATCCTTACCTTTCACAGAGGCACTGAGTTTTATAAATATGAGCATGATAGTGTAGAATAATCATATTCAAGGACCAGTGGTGGGTTTCAAAAAAATTTGGAGCCTCTTCTGTAGGTGTGGCCTGCTTTCCGGATCCACTGGTGGAACCTCTTCTAAACGGTTTGGTAGATTTGACGAACCGGTTCTACCGAATAGGCGCGAACTGGTAGGAACCCACCTCTGAATGTACCTCTCCCTAAATGACTTATTTAGATTTCAGAAACATCATGCCCTTCTATATTTGTGAAGGAGCATTGAGTGGCTGTGTTGAGTGAGGCAGAATTATTTTCAGATTCACTACTTTGTGTCTATAGTTCTATTAAATCCCCCTTCTACATCAGCTCATTATTCCCCTACCTACATTCTTGGCTTTCAAGAACCCAGTGTATATAGGAAGTCTTGCAAGTTAATCAAATCCAGAATTTTGTACATGGCTCCCAGTCATACAAATCATGGTACTCTCCCTGAGTTTTTTTTATATATAGGCAGTTTTGTTTGGAGTGGCTTTCCACTCCAGAAAGGGTAAAAGGGAATTACATTGGGACAGAGTGCATGTTTCTGGCTCTTTTACATCAAAAGCCATTTTGAATGCCTGAAACCTTGGGTAATAATGGAATGATCTGATCTTAACAATGTAGCTTTATTTTTCTACCTGGTGCAATATCTCTTGGTTTAGTGAAATCTTCCCAATTGTGTAGTATGCCTAGAGCAGGTCTGTGGAACAGCTTCCAACCACGGCACACCAGAAACTGGGCCATGCAAACAAGCAAAGCCCCATCCATGGGATGCAGGCAGCATGAGAAACCACACCTCCTCCTGTCTACAGAAAAACTTCTCCCCATGGAACCAATCCCTGGTGCCCAAAAGGTTGGGGGCTATTCCCTACAGGACCAACTAGGTTATTATTATTTTTTAGATTGGCTGCCAATAGAACAAGGAGCTCAGTTTTGTCTTCCATACAATATATAGTAGATCAAACCAGACAGTCCTAGAAGAGATCAACTCTGACTGTTTTTTTGAAGGCCAGATCCTGAAGATGAAACTCAAATACTTTGGCCACCTAATGAAAAGGAAGGACTCACTGGAGATGAACCTAATGCTGGGAAAGATTGAGGGCAAAAGAAGAAGGGGGCAGCAGAAAATGAGATGGCTGGATGGAGTCACTGAAACAGTTGGTGTGAGCTTAAATAAATTCCAGGGGATTGTAGAGGACAGGAAGGCCTGAAAGAACGTTGTCCATAAGGTTGCGATGGGTCAGACATGACTTCAGAACTAACAATAATAACAGTGGATAGAATCAGAACAGAATAGATTCTAGCCTTCTTCACAAATAAGTAAATTTGAAATGCCCAACAATAGCTTTAGCACCAATGTCATCCTTGCTGTAAACCAGGGTGGTCAAACTCAATTTCATTGAGGGCCACATCAGATTGTGTTTGAACTCAGGAGGCCGGGATGGTCATGGGCAGGGCGGGCATGGCCAGATTGATTCACTTGTGTCACTCGTGCAGGAAAGTTCCATTTTCACTGGCAGAGGTTGCAGGAGGCTGTCCCAGCCGAAAACAGAGATTGGGAGCCTGCTTTTTCTGACAGAGGCACCACAGGCCCATTATTCCCTCTTTCTAAGGCAGCCATGCAGGGCAGATCTAAGCAGCCCACAGGCCTGATCTGGCCTCTGGGCTTTGAGTTTGACAACCCTGCTGTAAAACCTTCTGATCTCTATTTTATAAAATATGCCTGAGTGTGACTTACACTACATTGATTTTAATAAGCATTCTTTTCAGACCAATGTGTATAATGCTGGAAATTGTATAATACAATTTTCCAAAAGTGAAAAGCTATAGAAAATTGCACATTTTATACAGACATATGCCACATCAATAATACAGTTTTTATATCTTATTTGTAGCTATTGATCTCAAAAACATAATGAAAAATTGATTGCAATGAAGTGCCCTACTTCTTAAGTATAAATTTCAGTGTCACATTATTTTTATCTATATTTCACAATCATGGATGGAATGTATATATTTATATATCTTTACTTTTACCAAACACGGTGTTCAGTAAATTATATAATAAGACCAGAATACAACCAATCAATAGAAATCTTGCTAAAATATGATTCCAACATTAAATAATTCTCCTTCTCCTTCTTCATTATAAAGAAAATTAAAGTTCCTATGTACATCATGACCTTTCTGAGGAAAATCTAACAATTTAAAATAAGGTCTTCTATAAAGACAGGATACAGGTATATAATGAATCATCCTATGGGACAGGGATGAAATTGCTATGCTTCACATGACATGCCAGAATCATAAGTCTAAGTGTGTTACTATGTGAAAAAAAATGCAATTAAAGCTTTTGCCTTTCATTATGTGAAAGAAAAACAGCCTCAAATATTTCTACATGGAAACATGCATATTCTTCTTGTAAGACTCTTATTTTTACACTCAGCTGAATTCTTATGTTAGTAGATTTTTCCCAATTCTGGGACAAATGTGGGACATTAGAAAGTAAAACATTAAGAAGCAGGAAGGATTAAGATTCTTAATTCATGACAAGCATTTCTGTGTGAATTTATCTAGCTTTTTAGAGTCTTCATTTATTTTAAGAAAGATAAATATTGGAAACTATTTTCTTCTAGCATTTCAGTGTAACAACATCATTAGGACTTTTCCATATCTTTTGCATGAGTTTGTACAGGAATTCATGTAGTAATTTAATATGTTATTGAGTAATTCTTATTTGCTATAAGACTGATGATATTTCATCAAAAATGGGACGAGACGGTGGATGGTAAACCAGCATGAGGTCAAGATCAGCGTAGACTCAATACTCAAAAAAGAAAACTCCTACCCAGAAAGAAGAGCCCTTGATGATCCATACTTGCCTACCTACCTGATAAATTACTATTGTTTTCAGTTTTACACAAACACAGACACAGACACACACACAGACACACACACAAACACACACACACACACATACAAACATTGATCTGGTTGACAGGGTGAGCTTATATTTTATATCTTACTGATTGTAAACTTTAGCATGCAATACATTTTTTAATCTAGATTTATGCCTTAGCTTTGTATGTGAACTCTATAATATTTGTCCTTGTTGGTGTTGAGCTTTCCGAATGCATGTTTCTGATTTTTTTTAAAAACATAGGAAATAATAGCAGATCCTTTGCACTCCAAGGTTAGGTGGTAGGTAATAATCACCATGGCTTGCCATCTGTTCTTCCTTAGTTATGGAAGGGACTCATTATTTTCCATCATATATATATATATATATATATATATATATATATATATATATATATATATATATATATATATATATATATATATATATATATATATATATATATATATATATATATATATATATTTGTGCTGATAAATAAATAAAGGGAGACTAGTATAGATCTATTTCAAGCTATTTAGCTCTCATCAGCTAGCCATACCCTTACTGGGATATATATACACATAGATGTGTGTGTGTGTGTGTGTGAGCGCGTGCATCATTTTCTCCTGTTTGTACACTGAAAACTTAAGCCATCTTGATTTGTGCTCTCTCAATTTGCTCTGAGGTCCCACGTAGGATTGTTTTATTCTGGCATCCAAACAAAATGCATTTCCTAAGTTGTGTACAACCTGATTTTTAAAATATTTAACAACATGTTTAAACTTTATGCTGATACTAATGGATAACATCCATTACGATTATATATGTTGCAAAAAGTAGAAGAGAAACTGAGGGACATTGTTATTATTATGCTAGCACAGAAGGAAATCCTAAATGCTATCCAATAGGATGGATGGATTAGATTTATATCCTACGTATTCTCTAAAATGGCTTTCAGGGCAGCTAGCAATTATTTGATCTGCCCTTTGAATAACTAAATGCGGCCCTGTCTCATCTAAATGAGCCATCAGTTTGTTTTCTTTTATCCAGTTCGTGCTTGATATTGTATATTATTTTAGGAAGTCAACAGCTTCCCTGGAATTCTTCCCATGAAATTAATCACAGATGGAAAGATATATCTGTATACCAGGTTTTCCACTGGGGATGAAAAGAGTGACCTGGTGTGCTAATTGCTCAAGTTTAGTAGATTTGGCTGCTCAGTTGTTGTAAACAACAGAAAAGTAGGTCTGTTTTATCAATTTTTGTACTCTTCGCATGTTTGTAACTGGGCACAAATCTGCAATTATAAGGACAAATAGGATGCTCAGAGAACTATTGTGCAGCATAGTCACAATAGGATTCATAGAATCCTGCTATATTAACTGTTGGGGGGAAAAAAGCTTTTTCTGACCCACACAAAGTGTCCAAGTCTAACCAGAATATTCATTTATCTTTATCAAATCTGTAAAGGGCTTTTCTCCATTCCAATGTTGCTCTCTATGAACGGTTTCCTAGTGTTTTCAAAGTGAAGCTGAATGGAAATGCTTCTGCTTTATAGGCAAAATATACCAAGTTTAATTACTTGCCGCCTACATTTTGGAGAACACAACAGCTCCAGTCAGAATATATTATACTTAGTCAGATGTACCAATTTTTGACTTGGTATAAAGCATCTTTCCTTATATTTTATAACAAGATACATTTTTAATGATAAAAATGTGAAGGGCACAAAAAATATACACTCAAAATAGCAAATGCATTTTTAAATTGGTATTTCTGTTCTAATACTAAAGTACAAAAGAAACGCTCATGAAAAAATGGACAATTATATTGTAGCACGGGTTGCTTTGCTTCAAAATATGGTAACCTCCTGTATTCTAACTTTGCCTTGATTTTGGATGAATTCCTCTGGATATCCATGGGTTAAGAGTTGCTCTTTACTATTCATCCAAATTTCTTCAACTCCTCATATTTCCCCCAAAACCCACTTCTAATTGCTGAGGACAGATTACCACTCTCCTGCTGTCAATATTTACAAAGAGGGAGCCAAGGCCCAGTTCAAACCTGGAGCCGGCCTTAGCTGGGATTTAGTTTATTTCTGTTGTGTAACATTCCTGCAGGAAGGATAAAATAATCCACCAAGACATGAAGAGGATTCTCTTTTGATCCATCTCATTGTGCATGAGTGCTATTGATGTTTGCCAATAACAAAAGCCTGTCTGATTGTCCCTAGCTTTCGAGTTCTCAAGAGAATTAATTGAAGTTGTTGAGGCTCATCTGAAGTTAGACACAGCGTTGGAAAAAACAAAGAAGTCACATTTCTGAATTGAAAAGGATTCAACAAAAATCTACATCTTCTTCAGCAAATACTGAAACTTAAATTATTTTCGCTATTCTAACAGCGGCATTAATCTAGGAAGAAATATGTATCGGAATTGGCCAGCCTGCCTATTCCTGCTTGCATTCCAAATGTGTTTCTTGTACTTGTTAGCTGAATCTGAGCAGTTATGCATAACACTCACATCCCCAAAGTAAATTTTCTGATGACAGCAGCTTGGTTAGTTAATTTCATTGTATCTCAACCTTGCTGGTCACTTAGGAAAAATTAATTGAAATCTACATTCTGTGTGAGCAGCATAAATTTAAGAAAAACTAAATGGTGGGAAAATGTATTTCATTTAAAATAATACATAGAGCAAATCTGAATTAAGGGTCCTCAATCAGTGACAGCTTAAAACACTGGTTGTTTTTTTCCCCAAACATGCTGCACCCACTCCTTTTAATATAATCCCCAAAGATGCTAACCTGAAGGAGAAGTAAACATAAAATATAGATTCTATTCATGAGCCATTCTGGTGGCTTGGAACAGCCTGTTCATAATTAATTTTGTTTCCTGGATACATGGATTTTGTACTCTTATGTCAATTCATTTGTAGTTACTCTATGATATTGTAAACATACGTGACTTTATAATTATATATACTGCCAAAGGCTGCATTGAGTAACTACATAAGACATCCAGTGTGAAGTTAAAACATTGTAAAGGGCAATAATATATAATATATGGATTTAAAATTCACTTAAGGCATAACAATATTTTGGAGTTGAGTGAATCACAGAAAAAAAATCCTATAATACATTATATTGTATATTTACAATAGAGATTAAACCAAATTTAAACAAGATTGCTTGAATTACATCATAGCATGAATTTAGTATAAGAAACTGAGCCCAAAATTTCTATTGCTAAACAAAGCGGGTGTTAAGCGAGTTGCACCCCGTTTTACAATTTTTTTGTCACAATTGTTAAATGAATCATGCGGTCGTTAATTGAATCTTGCTTTCCCCATTGACTTTGCTTGGCAGAAACTGGCTGGGAGGATTAATCACATGACCCGGTGATCACATGACCCTGTGCCATGGCCCTGTCAGTGTCTGGGTAAGAGGAGGAGGACGAGTCGGAGGCAGGGCCAATGGAGGAACAACTGGAGGAGCAGGATGAGGCACTCCTAGGTCCCTCAGGCCTGGGAAGGGTCACCAGCAAAGGAGAAAGGGCACAGGACAACCAAGAGAGGGGGGAGGAAAGGGCAGGCAGTGGAGCAGAGGAGCAATGTAGCTCCATCCACAAACAATTACCTCCCCACCCACCCCCGAGCACGGAGAATGGAGAAGAGGCAGGATCAGCACAGGGTGACTCGATGACTCAGAAGCAGGATGCCCAGCCCCTCTTCACAAGGCTCAACTGGGGAATGAGATTTTTAAAGATGCCATTGGGAGGGGCACTTGTCATGAACAAGTGTTGCCTTTTTCCAGTCTCACATGCTGTTAGCGACATCTGGATACTCTGCTGTTCCTTGCACTATTTGCCTTGCTCTGCTTACCTTGTTTGTCTGGCCTGGCTATGTGTAAGTTCACAGTGACACAGTTGTGCTCTGGGTTGTGCTGCAGTTCCAGTGAACTCTTCCTGTGACGAGGACTCCCTAGAACCAAATTCCCTGAACTGTGGCTGTTCTCAGAACTGTGCTGCTCCTCTAGACTAATAGCACCCAGGCTATTGGGGAATGCATGTTTAGAGCTTTGCTCCTGGGCTTGCAGTGATTGGTGGACTTGGGGGAGGGGGGAGTTGGAGCAATAAAAGGGAGTTAAGCCTTCATTCAGGCTGCATTGCTTCTGTGCCCAGCCCCAGGTCATCACACCTTGGTATGTCATAAATATTGTCATAAATACATGCCAGTGCCAAATGCCTGAATTATCATCACATTACCATAGGGATGCTGCAATGCTGTAAGTGTGAAAACTGGTCATAAGTTACATTTTCAATGCCAACTTTGGCCATGAAACAAATGGTTGTATGTCAAGGATTATCTGTAATTCAACATTCAGAAAATCATCTTTAAAGTAACAAATGCATCTTTTTCAAATATAGTTTTGGAACCAAAGGAACCCATAGAGATGTATCAAACACTGTACTGAATTTTGAAAATATTTTGTGGATGAATATAGGAATTCCATTCAAAATGTAAAGTATCATTGGAATGACATTCATTTTAAGATGCAAGTTTAATGTACAAGATTTAATGACCTCCATCTAAGAATGCCCAGCTTGGTTTAGCCATATTCAGTATAGAGATATCTCTTAAAATTAGAATTCCTAAATGGTAGATAAATTCATATCAATACATATACAAAAATGACAATCACTTAAAAGTCATTATCAGTATCGATTCTAATTAATTAACAGAATATCCTGAAATTTGACTAAAGGCATTAATCAAAAGCATCAAAGCTCTAAAGCAGCGGTGTCAAACTTGCGGTGTCACATTGTCATCACGTGATGTATCATGACTTTTTTCCCCTTCACTAAACCGAGGTGGGCATGGCCAGTGGGTGAGGCATCCAACCTACGAGCCACGAGTTTGACACCCCTGCCCTAAAGTGAAGATTCAGAGATAAACAATACAATATCATCCCCATATAGTATTAATTCATATTCTAGCAAATTATGCAGAAATCAATGGATATTACAATAACATCAAGAATTCTAGACCAAAGTAAAAGAGCAAAAAAGATACCGGCAATTCTTAAATATCTTTGTACTTGTTTTATGACCATTTGTACAGTCCAAAGTGCATAACAAAAACATCATTAACTTTCACTTTGGGTTTTTGGTGATCCTAGAGAATCTGGACTTGTATTATAAATTCTTTAGTAAAATCATATTTCACTAAACTAATATGTTCTGAAAATTTAATTGGCAGTTGAATCTTTATCTTTATCATCTTTTTCTTCCTATCTTATCCCTTACCTTACCTATGTTATGTTATCTTACCCTACCCTATTTTATCTTAATCTTCTTACCTATTTATTTCTTGAAATATATCAAATCTACCACCAGCTGATTGCATTATCCAAAGAAATAGGTCAATAACTATTTAATTAATTATTTTACTACATTTTGGAGTAAATTACCATTTAACTGCCATAAATGCTACACTAAGTGAAGAGGATAAATTCCATTTTCAATCATTTCTTTATATAACCTGAGAAAGTCTAAGACCAAGAATATTCAGTAAATAAATTCTTTATACCATCTCACAGAAAAGCCATCGAATCTAGTACTGTTATTCACATTCAGAATTGTTTTTTTTAAATATCATTCATGGTCAAAGGGACAAATATTAACTGTTGTGAAAAATCTAACACCAGGTCTATTTTAATTTAAAATGTCTCGGTGTCATCATTAGAAAAGTTCCTAGATTTATTATATACATTCAAGTAAAATTTTAATATTGAAAATGTATATCTTCCAGAGAGCTATATATCTCCCCATCTTTCATTGATGTGACAATTTTGCTCCAAGGTCTTTCTCCTCTTGCAAGATCTTTTACCATTTTCCCTATACTTGACATAAACATGTTAACATAAATTCAGTTTATTAACTTTAAATTATTAAATTCAAAGTTAGTATGGTATATCTCCCTCTATAAGCTAGTAGTGGGACAGATGGCCAGTATGAAATGCTTATGAAGTCACAGATAGCTTTCTTCTCTTACTTAGGAATGGGATAATAAGCCATTCTATTACTTCCTACTGAAATAACCTGTCAATTCAATTAATCCCCAAAAATTACAAATCCCCAAAAATCCATAAAAATATATACAAGACCTGTAAAGCAGCCTTTAAAATTTATGATCTTGAACCATAGTAAGAGGTAATTATCATAATGTAAATCATCTCAAAGGACATGAATAATTGTTTCTTCCAGTCCACAAACTTCTCATAGTCCAACTATATTCTTTCTCGTTCTAAAGAGATTTTTCCCTACTACTTAGTGGTACAACAAGAGTCAGAAAATACCAACCTATTTCATCTGACCCAGACAGCCAAACCAGGACAAAAATAATAAACTCCCTGAGAATGTCCAAAACCCATTGTCTCTGCCTTTCATCTCTAATTTCCTGTTGAAACAGAATGACACATCTCCTTAGCTACATAATCTACTTTTTTTTTTTCATTTTTTTGAATACACATTTTGGCTGCTATCCAACAGAAGTCCACAATTCGGTGTTTAGAAAACACATTTCATTGACCAGTTTTTTATGTTCCACAGCCACAGGCTTTGGCAAACAATCAGATAGTATGACTTTTCTTTTATCTTAGATAACCCAATTGGTTATTCCTGAATTAAGAACATTGTCAGAATTGAAAGATAAGCCAACAAATGAATGTTCTTACAAACTTTAAAAGCAGCAACATAAAAAGCTTCATACACATTCCCAAATATTGAATTCTTTGAACCACTGCTATTACTAGAAGGGTAACTAACTCTAATAGTGAAATATGCAATTTGTAGTTCTTAATGAAACTACATCTACATGGAGGAATGTAAGTAGTGGGTATCACAAAGTTCTGTTTTAGGCCAAGTACTCTTCAATATCTGCTTAAAGATGTAGATGAGGTAATAGAAAGGGAACTCATCAAATTTTCAAATGACACTAAGATGGCAGGAATAGCCAAAATCCGAGAAGATAGGCTCAAGATCCAGAAGGATCTCATCAGTCTTGAACATTAGGGCCCTATCTAACAAAATGAAATTCAATGTAGAGAAAAGTAAGGTTTTTTACTTAGACAAGAAAAACCAAATATACAGGTATAGCAGTGGTTGGTTCCGGATCTTGTTGCAACCAGTATGGTGCAACAGGGCTAAGCATCCACCACATAAACGCGTGTATGTGTACTTGCCACTCGCGATGCTCTGTGATGCTCCAGCTGCTCGGTGGAGCATCACGCAGGCACCCTACACTCCGTACACGGAAGCCCCAAAAACCTCAAATACTGGTAAGGAATATGGACGGACCCTCCAGACCACTGTACCAGAATGGTACCTGGTGGTCCTGGCAGGCACCGGTACGCCCGTACCAGGGCATACCAGTCGTAACTCACCACTAAGTTATAGAATTGGTAGAACCTGGCTCCATAGTAGGCATTGCAAGAAGGATCTAGGAGTCCTAGCAGATGACCATTTAAATATGAGCTGGCAGTATGCTGCAGTGGCCAAAAAGGCTAATGCTTTTTTAGGCTGAATTAATAGCGAATCAAAATCATGCAAAGTGTTAGTATCACTTTATAATGCCTTGGTAAGACCACACTTGGAATATTGCATCCAGTTTTGATTGCCACAATATGAAAAAGATTTGAGATTATGGAAAAAAATGCAGAGAAGAGAAACAAAAATGATTAAGGAGCTGCATCTAATCCATATAGCACAATCATCTACATATAGACTTATTTACCTCCAACCCGGTAGAAGGTTTAACGCAAATAATTTTTTAGTATTATATTGAAGAAGGCAGGACTAACCAAGTTGTTGTGGTTGAGATCATGCATTACCTAGTAAAACTTGAAATGTTATTTCAATTCAGTTATTCTGAAATTACCCTAATATTCCCAGCTGTTAGAAAACATTATCCCCTAACCCTTTTTGAATTTCAGTTTTCAGTTAAATAATATGATCCATTGTCTGTTGGCCATAATGCCATTACTTTGCACCAGAGTCAACAATACTAAAGAGAACATCAACCTATTATTTATTAATTGTTCCACTGCATACCAAATACATGAATCGAACTATTAGCATATAAGCAGATGAACTTGAGAAAACCTTACCAGACTTATATTTGCAATAACAGCATTGTTTTCTTAAACCGGTAGGTCATCTCCTTAGCGTTCCAACCAAAATCAACTCATATAAGCTCACTATACAATCTCTAGACAGATTCATAGAATTTTATTATTTCGCTATTTTAAGAGTTTCCTAAACACTTTTCTAGTTTCCAAATAGGGAAATCCACATTCAGATCATCTTCCTCTTCAATAATCTGCCATGTTGAAGATCACCATGAAAACCTGAAAATGAGAACTGTCATTGCCAAAACTTTCTAACCAATTTTCTGGACTGCTAATTCTCATGAAAGCTTCTGCCAAAGTCCCATCTTTATTCACATTAGAAGTGCATAGAGAATAATCTTCTAGTACCAATAAAGGAATATTTCTTCCATATCTAATTCCATTCCAATCCCTTATCTATCTCTATACCAAAGCTACAAATGTATCTATAAATGTCCCAAAAATTGCCTCCAACTATTCCTTTTAGCTGTTCTAGCAGTTCTCTTACTTATACCTTTAAAACGTTTATATTCTAGGACAGCATCACCTGAAAACATCTGCTTAAATTTTCTAAATGTAGCCTTGCATTCCCAAATAATTTTAATGCATTTTGCAAACTATTGTGGAACCAATTTCAATGTTTATTTATTGGTTTATATGAAAGTACAGCCAGATTAGCAGCAGTTACCACAACAAGCACTGTATATTTCTAAGAAAAATTCTGGATTAGCCTCTTCATCATAAAATTTAACATAAAGAATCCACATGTGCTGTCTTTTTAAAACCTCCACACAGGAACTTCTTCTACTTCATCAGCAAATTTCACACATCCATAAGAAATATACACAGCAAAATTACCACTTCCTATACTATTATCTTGGAGCATTTCCCCAGTTATAATGCATCATGATATACCTGGAAACAATTAAATCTAAAGAATAAATTTACATGTAAATGAAAAGGTTTAATCATTAAGCAAAACTATGTCAATACTTGGCTAAATTTTCAATAATTCTCCATTCCTATCTAAGTCCTCCATACAGGATTATGAATATTGAAATTATACAGTATTATTCAAAATCCCACCCTAACTACTGGAGACTACTAAACTGATCTATATCTGTCTTTAATAATTATGTCTTCTTGCAGTCTGCTCTATTACTAGGAGAGCAACAAAAGTCTGGATTTTGAAATTCATACTTTCCAGTAACCTGAATATAATCAAACCAGGGAACATTTCCAAACTGTCCAATATATCAGTTCCCAAGTCTTCAAGCTATTATGCATAATCTCTTTCAAGAACTCTACACAAGCTGTTATGGATCAAGATTAAGGTGACCAGATGTCCCGATTTTAGCGGGATGGTCACGCTTTATAGCAATTTTTCCCTTGTCCCGGGCCGTTTTAAAAAAGTCCCGATTTTCTGGCTTCATGTTGAAAGCCCAGTGGATTTGCTTAAGAAATCCTAACTGGGGCAAGACAAAAGACACACTGTATAATCCCTCTCTCTGTCTCAGTACTTTCATTGAAGATATTAAAATGTTAAAGCAACAAAACGGACCCCCCCGCGCCCCTTTTACTCACTTTTATAAGAAAAAATGACCAAGTACCATAGAGCTCCAGGAAATGGCTAGAGAGGTCACGAGTGTTACTTCCTGGATTTTCAGGAGGGGAGGGTCATGGAGGTTGGAGCCTGCTCCGAAAAATGGTGCCAAAGTTTCCTTGAAAAATATTTCCCTGACTAATTTCACCATCTCAATTTGGTCAGTTCTTTGTATTAACATCTACATCATTCTGGGTTTACCTGGAGTGCAAGCCTGCTGGTAAGTGAGCTGGGTTTTTTTCTTTTATTTTTTTTAATGTATTTTAAAATAATATTTTATTTATTGTGCATAGGATTTTTTAAAATTCTGTGTGGATTCTTTTTTTAAATTGTCTTAGACTATTTAAAAAAAGATTCTATCCAAAATACAAAATACCAGCTGCAGTTATTCACTTAAGAACTGTGGCAAGAAAGGTGGTATAATGGGCTTAGTGACCAAAGTTACAATGGCATTGAAAAAAGTGACTGATGACCATTTTCACACTTAGTGACCATTTTCACATTTAGCGATCGTTGCAGCATCCTCATGGCCACGTGATCAAAATTTTGATGTTTGGCAACAGTTACAATTTATATTTGTAAATTGTAGTTATGTTGAAATAAAAAAAATATTACAATACTATTTTTGTGTTGTATGAAAAATTTTGTTGCTCCGTATAAAATTTTTCATCACCCCCCCCCCCCGCCGGTCAAAGGTGTCCCTCTTTACCAATCTGAAAATCTGGTCACCTTAATCAAGATACTCTGTAAATTCTGGTCTCAGCTTTTCCCTGTATAGTTTGTATGGCTACCAGCAGAGCAGAACAAGAAGCAGCTTACTCTCCACAAGTATTATGTTTCTGAGGTTGCTCAGCAGCAGCTTCATAGGAGAGGGACTGGGAGATACTTATTTCTGACTAGCCAATAACACGGTGTTGTCTGGATATTTATTTATAGGGGGAAAATTTCCAGACCAAATGTAATTTCTAATGTTGGATTTTCCTCCTTACCAGAGGAGCCCCCTTGTGGAGTACTGTGAAGCCTTACAATGGCAAGTCCACTGCGCTGCACAGTAGAAGCCATTTTAAGGCAAAACAGGCTGTATCATAACAGAATACACATCCTGAGAGGTTTTAGGGGTGTCTTACTCCCACAATATTTTTTTCCAGAGAGTAAGTCATCTGTGTACCAAGTTTGGTTGAAACCGCTTGAGGCGTTCCAGAGTTATACTGGAACACACGCACACACACAGAGGGAGAGAGAGACAGAGACGAGAGAGAGAGAGAGAGAGAGAGAGAGAGAGAGAGAGAGAGAGAGAGGGAGAGAGAGAGATATTTATATATTAATCTAGGCCCTCTTAGCAATTGTATATTGATCCCTGATCACAATCATGATTACACAAACAGAGCTGCAGGTCCTATCACATAGAACAATATGGGTTAACTAATATACCTCTCCTAGTCTCTTTGACTCTTATGCAGAATAGTCATATGTCCAAAGTCTGACAATGAAAACATCTAAGGATTACAGGAACTGTAGGCTGTACTGGAAACCCTGATACCTAATGAACACTTTAGTGAGCTGATACTGTGAAACAGCACTTCAAAAGGACCCAATTCTACAGTTCCTCAAAATAGCAACTGCAATAACTGTATCCTTCCCAAGAACACTTTAGCTCAGCTTTGTAGATAGCTAACAGAATGTTACTGCACCTTTGTTAATCTCAGGAAGTGAGTACAACTTCCACAGAGTATAACTTTCCAAACCTTCTTTACTTGGTCTGCATACTTGCATTCCAGTAGCAGATCTCATTCCTGTATTTGGCACACCTAAATAGTATTTCCCAAATGCTTTTGTCATCCTTTCCACAGAAATAAGATGCCCCACTTTCACATTCTATAATGACCATCATGAGTTACATCTGCCTGCCTCTTTCCTTCATCTGGAGCACCGACTGATTCTCTCCATTCTTCTTCTTTTCTGCATTCCTTTGCCCCCACCCTCAAGTTCCCCTCCACTGAATTCTTTCCTCTCCTTATCTCCTCTCCTTATCTCCCCTTATCTTCCTCCCCTTACCCACAGAAACCAAAATTGCTCTTCCTTCACTTCTATGATCCACAGCTGGTCCACAACCAGCCAATTTCTCTCACTTCTTCACCAGTGCATTTTTTTGCTTCTAGGAATCCACTCCCAGCCTAGACAAAATCCAGTAACCAGTTTTGGTTGTCGGAGCATTCTCAAAGATTTGGTATTCTCAACGAAAGATACCAGTTTGTGCTGGGATCTTTCCATGCAAAGACTATTCTGCTAAATCTCTCTCCCTTTAGTCCATGCAAAAGGCTCATCAGAGTTTGCTGTGGAATCCCTGTGGTGTGGTTTTTGAATAAAGTTACAAGAGAAATAAATCTTTTGCACCAAATGTGTCTCCACTAGATGACAGAAGGAGGACAGTTAGAAAAGAGAAAAAGTGAAATGTTGCAAAAAAGCAGAGGCGGTTTGTGAATAGAAGTATGCGGATGTTTCCAAGTCTCTGCATAAACATGATTAATACTTTTCCCAATTACCATTCAATGAAACATTACTGGTTTAACCGGGTTAAGTTCTTTTGGATGAGAAAGCACTGGAGATCTATGGTTCCTATGTGCAACATTTGGTTTAATTATAAATGTACAAGCAGACCATAAGTGGCAACAAACAGTCAATCCCACAAGGCAGCCATTCAGCTGTCCAGCATAAGATCCCTAGAGAGGCTTCTTCATCCCAAACTGGTTTATCTTCAGCCAAATCTCAGCTTGATCCCTCTGCCTCAGTTTCTTGCAGATCGCCAGCTGCTCTTTCCCACTTGCTGTCTGTCAAATACCTATTTCAGTCCTCTCCCCTGCAGATGAATTGCTTATTCTAGAGGCAATTTCACAGCTCTTAAAAGAACATTAATATTCTGTTGTTTCAGCCTTCCATCCAGAGTCAACTTTAGACCCATAAAAGGACTGGCCCAGTTGTCTGATGGTAAAGGTGGAATTCTGACAAGCAGGCAGGTTATGTGCAACACAATCTATATAGTTCTGTTACTGTCACAAAATTCCCTATGTATATAAAAGAAAGAAAAAAAGAAATAGCAGATAAAAATCAAGTTTATCAATCCATGCATGTTGTTGGAGAAATTACCTTTCTCTCTCGCAATACCAGTTAGGACCATCATTATATGTTCCCATAATGTTAAGATGAACATAATATTTAGATGTTTAATTCATACAGTGCATGTTGAGCTTCTAGAAGTCACTATTATAAAATATCTGAGCTACAGAAACCTTGGTGACTCCTAGATAGTATTAAGATTATTTTGTGACTATTTAGTGTCATCTAATGGTACTCTAGAGTTTTGCAGATGAGATATGGAATATCTTAAAGTAAAAGAAAAAGTGGTAATTTTAGAAAAAAAAAATCTGAAAAGTGTATCTATTGGTGGACTTTATTGATTATAGGTAAATTAAGTCTACTCATTCCAAGTGATGATATTTGTGATTGGAAATTGATGAGGGACAAATAGTAGAGATTGTTTGATGAGCCACTACTGAAACTGATTCTAGATGGGTCAATAATGTGATCTAGCAGGGGATTCTTAACATTCTAGATGGGAACTTTTTCCTCCAGCAATGAAAAGGCATTTCTTGAGATAGGACACTATACTGCAATTTTGGAATGTATCTTTTTTAAAAAGTACATTACTGTTTTGTTCCACAATAATATCAAGAAAGCAATTATTATCCCTCTACTGCATTGTGAGTAATATTTCAATGAATTGCCTGTCTGTAGTCAGGTCGGTGCACATGTGTTCTTCACTCTTGACAACAGTCTTATTGGCAAAATTTTCAAAAGTAGTTTCTCCATGGCTTCTTCTCAGTGGCCTGTGGGCCAGTTGCATCATGCTGAGGCCACACCCACCCCAGCCCCATGAAGGCAAAAAACATCATGATATGTCACATGATATCAACATGACGTGGTGAGTTTGACACTTGTGAAATAGAGTACCTGGTCTAAAGTTATTCAGCTTGCTTTATGCCTAAAGTGAGATTAGAACTCACAGTCTTCCTATTTCAAGCCTGCTTCCTTAACTATTATAACAAACTGGCACTCCGTCAAGTCTAGCCTTGAGAATTGTAGCTGTTGAACTTTTTTCTCCAGAAGGCTGTTCATTCTCTTCTTCCTTCTCAATTTCTTAAGCCAAATGGATCATGACCTTCCAATCACAGTTGTCCTTATCATTCAGAATCAGAATCCCAGGTGCACTGTGGGTAAATTTCAAACAGGCTTTTCTTTTCTACCTGTGTAAGAAGAAGGAAACACTATCAGAATTGCTGCTGTTTCATGTTTACTGCCTGGAAGTAGAAGAATAAACTTTGCAGGCCACATCACTTGCTGTCTCCAAGGTGTTCTTGTTCCTCAGAAAAGGGACAGCTGTTTTAAGAAGGTGCTTTGTTTACATTTCCATATTCTACCAAGCACAGCCTTAGGAATTATATTAATGAGATTGTGCTAGATTGAAAAAAAATGTAGATTTCATTCCAGATTCACCTACAACTTTTTAGAATGCAAAGCCTGTTACGTCAAGTCAAAAACCAAATACTGTATACAGCCCAGAGAAAATGGTGTAATCCTGTTTTACATATTCTAGTTTTAAAAGCCTCAGAGACCAAGTTACTGCTTGAATCAGTAACGTAAATTTCAATTTTGCATTGCCTTTGGTGGCTTCTTTCTGTGTGCTTGATTTTCTTGTGTTGCAAATCTCAGGTAAACAAAAATGCTTTTCTTGCAAATTGCCCCAAAATCTGAACTAGCACCAGAGATTTTTATTCACTAGGGAATCTCTAACAGCTCAAAAATTCCAAGCTTACTCTTTTTCTCTCTTTGGAAATCTTCCCTAGCCTCGTGTTTTTTTTTCTTTTTGGTTTAATTATGTTAAGTTTCATCAAAGTTATATTTATTATGTTAAACTGCATGCCAGATGTTCCAGGCTATGAGATCAATGCCATATTTCATATTTTCATTGTAAATGTTAACCTGGTGCTATCAGAATTTTAAACAGAAAATAGGCTTGTGTGGATAACATTGTAGAACGTTTGTCTCCATCTTTAGAAGTAGTTCTGCTTGTTTTTTATACAAAGGATAGAATCAAAGAGGAACTTGCATTGTAACTGAACAGTCTAACTCAGTCTTCAAATTTTTAAGGTTATATTATTGTATGTGGTTAATCTTTGGTGAGATTCACAGCCTTTGGGGCTGGTTGGTAGCTCAACAGCTTGAGTCCTAACCAAGGACCTAGAAACTGTTAAGGTAACATCGGAGGATATAAGCTGTTCCAAGTAGGGTGGTATTTTGAATTATTATTAATATTAGTATTATTAGTATTAGTATTATGTTAATCTTTGGTGAGATTCACAGCCTTAAAGGCTGGTTGGTAGCTCAACAGCTCGAGTCCTAACCAAGGACCTAGGAATTGTTAAGGTAACGTTGGAGGATATAATGATAATGATAATGATAATAATAAAAAGTATGGTTCATTGACATTGCAAAACATGTAGCAGTGATACCCTTTGTCATTGGGACATTTGGCACCATGTCCAAGAATTTTACAAGATACATCAACAAATTGCAGGTTTCTGCAATAACACCAGCGGAACTCCAAAAAACTGTGCTACTCGGAACATCTTATATTTTAAGAAGGTACTTGGTTGATACCTAGAACCCTGGCAGCAAACCCTATCAACCATTAGCACCAGTCACTGATATTTGTAATGCATTTTTGAATGTTCAGTTGGTGGAGTTGCATGTTTAATAAATAAAGTTAATAATAATAATAATAATAATAATAATAATAATAATAATAATAATAACTCCGCCACTGCCGGTCCCAAGCCCGGATGAGAAAGGAGGAAGGTTGGGATCAGGTTGGCATCTGGTCCCGTAAAAAAAAACCCCGCCAAACCATACAATATGGTGAAAAAAACAAATAAGAATTCCATACCGCATCGGTCGTCGCGCGGGTTAACAAGGGCCGCGGTGGATGTTGGGGTCCCTGGACATCCGTCGACAAGTGGGCTACAAGTGGACCAGCCAACAAAACGACAAAAATATAGTGCAGATGAAAACCGTGCCATAATGGCCTGTTACTACAACTCAGAGCCAGAAAAAAGAGGCTATTTAAAGCGAATGTATGAATTATGGAAACAACAATATCCAGATTCAAATGTTAGTGAACAACGACTAGCAGATCAAAGGCGATTTATTATACGGAATAAAGTGTTTAGTGAAGTTGAACATGAGGAAATTCAGGCAAATTGCAAAACCCAAAAAACAATATCACAAGCGGAAATAACTGATATTCAAGACACAACTAAAGACATTATAGTAGAACTCCCAGAAGAAGCTCTTGGGGAGGAAATAACATCACCACCACTAGAACCAGTTATCACTGAACCAACTGATGAACTAACTCAAAAACAAAAAGAATTGAAGGATAAGATCATGGAGCATTTTCTGCTTAATGAGGAAAGGCAACGTTTACCATCACTAAAAACTGTGCCGAAGAAAATTTTGGCCCCTATCATGAAAATGGTTAATGCAGTGTTTTCAACAATTGAACCAGGATCCATCTTGGAAACAAACCAGTTAATGTACAGCGCAGCTGTAATAGTCACTAATGAACTAGGCATTAAAATTAAAGTACCTAGTCATACAACAGAAAAAGCATCAAAGCCAAAGTGGAAAATCCATTTAGAACAAAAAATCAAAAAATTAAGGGCAGATGCTAGTAACTTAAAGAACATGCATGAGCAACGGCTTAAAAACAACAAAATCATAGATCGGCTAATCAGGAGATATAGATTGGATACAAGAAACATCAATGAAGCTGTAGAGATTGTAAAACAGCAGATAACAGCAACAGCTAGAAAAATTGAAAGATATGAGGCACGAATCATACAATATAAACAAAATCAGCAATTTCGATCAGACCAACGGCGTTTTTATCAAAGTCTTAATGTGAATGGTGACACCAAAAGTGAAAAACCAGAAAAACAGGCCACAGTTGAATTCTGGAAAGAATTGTGGGAAAATGCAAAGGACTACAACAAGGAAGCAAAGTGGATACATGACTTTGAGAAAAGCATTGGCAACAAACAAATGCAAGTATTAGAAATAACAACTGAGATGGTCAAAAATCGAGTTAAAAAGGTAAAGAATTGGACATCACCTGGAAAGGACCAATTACATGGTTTCTGGCTCAAATATCTGACCAGTTTACATGCAATATTGGCCAGGCAACTGAATGAAATTTTACAAAAGGGCCAAATTGATGAATGGTTGACAACTGGAAAAACATACTTGATTCAGAAAGATCCAACTAAAGGAACAACACCTGAAAACTATAGACCAATAACATGCTTGCCAACAACCTTCAAATTACTCACAGGCATTATTGCAGATAACATGATGGATTATTTGGAAACAAACAACATCTTGCCAGTAGAGCAAAAAGGCAACAAAAGAAGGAGCAGGGGCACAAAAGATCAGCTTCTAATTGATAAAATGATATTAGAAAATTGTAAGAACAGAAAAACGAACTTGAATATGGTCTGGATTGATTACAAAAAGGCATTTGACTCACTGCCACATAGTTGGATCATAAAATGCTTAGAAACAACTGGCATTAGCAAAAATATTACATCCTTTACTGAAAAGGCAATGAAACAATGGAGAACTGAGTTGGCAGTAGGGAATGAGAGCTACGGAATGGTTAATATCAAGCGAGGAATTTTCCAGGGTGATTCACTTTCACCTCTTCTCTTCATCATCGCAATGATCCCACTATCAGTAATCTTAAAAAAAATGAAATTAGGCTACCAAACAGCCAAAAAAGCTGAAAAAATTTCGCATTTACTATATATGGATGATTTGAAACTCTATGGAAAGTCAGAAATAGAAATCCAATCATTGACAAATACAGTCCGAGTATTCAGCACCGATATTTCAATGCAGTTTGGCATGGAAAAATGCGCCACTGTATCCATAAAAAGGGGCAAAATCACTGCATCTGAGGGAATTGAAATGCCCAATGGCCAACTAATTAAATGCAAAGAAAATGAAGCCTACAAATACTTAGGCATTCTGCAGTTGGATAACATCAAGCATGGAGAAGTAAAAACTATTGTCAGACGAGAGTACACCAACAGAGTTAGGAAAATTTTGAAATCTAAATTGAATGGTGGAAATACAATCAAGGCCATAAATACCTGGGCAATACCAGTTATAAGATACACAGCTGGCATAGTTAACTGGACACAAGCTGATTTGGACCTTTTGGACCGAAAAAACCAGGAAACTAATGACAATGCACTACAGTTTACATCCACGTGGTGATACTGATAGACTATATCTGCCCCGAAAATCAGGTGGCAGAGGATTATTACAAGTGAAGCAAACAGTTGAAGAAGAAAAACATGCACTGGCTGATTATTTAAAAGAAAGTCAAGAACATCTATTAATCGAAGTAAAGAACCAAAATCTACTGAAGGCCCAACAGACAAAACAAGAATACAGAAAAGATGTGATAAAATCAAGAATGGAGAGTTGGCAGAACAAAGCACTGCATGGTCAATTTCTGGAAAAAATAAAAGATAAAGTGGACAGTGAACAAACTTGGTTATGGTTAACAACAGGTACATTAAAGAAAGAAACAGAGTCACTACTCCTGGCTGCGCAAGAACAAGCTATCCGCACAAATGCCATTAAGGCCAAAATCGAAAAATCCTCTGATGATGCCAAATGCAGACTTTGCAAAGAAGCTGATGAAACTGTTGATCACATACTCAGCTGCTGTAAAAAAATCGCGCAGACTGATTATAAATTGCGGCACAATTCAGTAGCACAAATGATCCATTGGAATTTGTGCAAAAATTATAATATTAAAACAGCAACAAACTGGTGGGAACATCAGCCTGAAAAAGTCACAGAAAATCAGATGGTCAAGATCTTGTGGGATTTCCGTATACAAACCAACAAAATACTGGCGCATAATACACCAGACATCACACTGGTTGAGAAAAATAAGGTCACAATCATAGACATCGCAATACCAGGTGATAGCAGGGTCGCCGAGAAGGAACATGAAAAAAATCACAAGATACCAGGACTTAAAAATCGAAATTCAACGACTATGGCACAAACCAGCAGTGGTAATTCCAGTGGTAATTGGCACACTGGGTGCTATTCCAAAAGCACTGGAATTACATTTAAAACAGTTAAAAATTGACAAAATCACCATCAGTCAAATGCAAAAAGCCGCACTGCTTGGATCTGCACACATATTACGAAAATACGTTATGACGTCCTAGGCCCCTGGGTGGGGCCCGACTAGTAACCAATGCCAAATCCGGCGAAACAACTGGCCGCTGTGATACAATTGTACAACAACAACAATAATAATAATAATAATAATAATAATTCTACTTCCATTTCTAATGTTACTACTGCTACTACTAATACTCTAATTTCAGGATCATTTTCTGATAATGTAAAAAGTGCTATTGTAAATATTACACAGATGCAAAATTACTACATAACATTTTTTTTTTTTTGCAATTTTTTATTTATTTATTTTTCTTAACACATATTGTATTTCCCCCCTCCCCCCTCCCCCTAAATCCCCACCTCCCTTCCCTCCCCCCGACTTCCCAAAGACCATACGTGGTATAATTTTTGAACAATCACAGTCTGAAATATCTCTACATTGAACTCAGCTTCTTACTGTTACCCAAATTTAAAACAATTTAAAGTATTACTGATACTAAGCATAAGCTATCTGGAGTTTTTTAGTCCCATATTTACTTTTTATGTAATCAATCCACTTTTTCCAGTCTCTTTTGTATCTCTCGTTTGAATGTTCTTTGAGATATGCTGAGATTTTGGCCATTTCGGCTAAGTTCATAACTTTCAAAGTCCATTCTTGAATTATAGGTAAATCTTTCTTCTTCCAATACTGCGCCACCAAGAGTCTTGCTGCCGTTATTAAATACAGGATCAAATTAGTCTCTGCTACTGTAAAATCAATACATATACCCAGTAAAAACAACTGGGGGGTAAATTTTATCCTTCTTTTGAAGATGTTTTGCAGGATCCACCATATTTTTATCCAAAATGCCTTAACATTACGACATGTCCACCATATATGAAAATATGTAGCATCACAAGAACCACATCTCCAACATTTAGGTTGAACATTTGGATACATAGAGGCAAGCTTTTTAGGATCTAGGTGCCATCTATAAAACATCTTATAAAAATTTTCTCTCAAGTTTTGTGCTTGTGTAAATTTCACATTTCTTACCCAGATTCTTTCCCATGTTTCAAGCATTATTGGTTCCTCGACATTCTGAGCCCATTTTATCATACAATCCTTAATCAGTTCCGTTTCAGAATCCATCTGTACTAATACATTATATATCCTCTTTATATGCATTGAGCTTTGATCTCTTATTTGTTTAAACAAATTATCCTCAACTTTTACAAAGCCAATTTTTTGATCTGTTTTCCACCTAGCTTGTAGTTGACCATACTGAAACCACGTTTGAACTACCTTCTCTTCTTTAAGTACCTCTAGAGATTTTAGTTCCATCACCCCTCTTTCTGAGATAAGAAGTTGTCTATAGGTGGTTCTATCGAGTTTTTGTTCTACATTCATATTTTCAATTGCATGTCTAGGAATTGCCCACATGGGCACTTTATCATTTAGTTTATATTGATATTTTTTCCAAACCCGCAATAAAGCATTTCTTAAGATGTGATTTTTAAATTTCTTATCCGTTTTTTTGTTAAATAACAGGTAAGCATGCCAACCATATAACAAATCATATCCCTCGATATTCAAAATTCTGCCATTAGTTAGATGAATCCAATCACTAATTGCAGATAATGCCACTGCGTCATAGTATAATTTTAAGTTAGGTAATTTCAATCCTCCTCTTTCACATGCATCTTGCATTATTTTCATCTTTACCCTCGGCTTCTTTCCTGCCCACACAAATTTGTTGATACCCTTCTGCCATTCTAGAAGATTCGCATCTCTTTTAAGTATTGGTAACATTTGAAAAAGAAATAAAAATTTTGGTAAAATGTTCATTTTTACTGCCGCTATTCTACCCAGCAAGGACAAATGCAGTTTTTCCCACCTTTTCAACTCCAACTGTGTACTATGCCAAAGTGATTCATAATTATACTTGTATAATTTCCCATTTGAGATTAAAATATTAACTCCAAGATATTTAACTTTTTTAACTACCTCACATCTTAGCGTCGCCCCCAGTTCTTCCTTCTGTTTGATAGTCATATTTATAGCTATTATTTTGGTTTTTCCTAGATTTATTTTAAATCCCGAGACTTGACCATATTGATTGATCGTATTCAATAATACCCTACTAGTTTCCTGCGGTTGCTCCAATATTATAACCAGATCATCCGCAAATGCACGAACTCTATATTCTTGCTGTCTAATTTTGATCCCTTTTAAACCGCCCAGGCCCCGTATCTTATTCAACAGTATTTCCAAAGTTATAATAAACAATAATGGGGACAGAGGACAGCCCTGTCTTGTACCTTTTTCAATTTGAAAGGAGTCTGTCAGACTTCCATTGACAATGATCTGGGCTGTTTGCTGCTGATATATTGCACCAATTGACCGTAAAAAGCCATCTCCTATCTGCATTTTTTGCAATGTCTTCAGCAGGAATTGCCAATTAACTCGATCAAAGGCTTTCTCCGCATCCAAAAATATGAATGCGGCCGGGATTTGATTGTTCTTTCCCAGGTATTCTAAAGCGTTGATAATTAATCTAACGTTATCCTTCATCTGTCTGCCCTGTATAAAACCAGTTTGATCGGTATGTATCAGTTGCTGAGTTACCCCCATTAGCCTATTTGCTAATATTTTAGTAAAAATTTTATAATCTACATTGAGTAATGAAATAGGTCTGTAATTTTTTGGTTGGGTAAGGTCTTGATCTTCTTTGGGTATCAACGATATGAACGCAGTCTTCCACGAGGGAGGCACTTTCCCTCCCGATTGAATTTTATTGAATAGTTCTCTGAGGGGTTCTACCATTTCTAACTGTAGATATTTATAATAAACAGCTGTTAAACCATCTGTACCTGGTGCTTTCCCTAACTTTAATTGTTTAATTGCCTGCAAAATTTCCCCAGAGGTTATAGGTTGGTTCAGCTTATGCCTATGTTCTTCTCTGACTAGGGGGATTTCCTCTTTATCTAGGTATTTGTCTATATCTCCGTCCTTAATTTTATCCCCTTTATACAACTCTGTAAAAAATTCCCGAAATACCTTTTGAATCTCTTCCTGTTGAAACACTTCTTTCCCTCTGTAACACAATTTGGATACATTTCGAGCTTTCCTTTTTTTTCTAATCTGATAAGCCAACCACCTACCGGGTTTATTTGCATTGCAGAAAGTATTATGTTTAGCATATAATAAACTAGTAGCTACCTGGTCAGAGATCAGCATATCAAACTGAGATTTTAATATAGCAATTGTTTCCCTAATCTTTGTATCTCCTGGATTCAATGTTAATTCTGACTCTTTCCCTTTAATTTCCTCTTCCAATTATTTTCGTTTTTGCCCTTGTTTGTATCTATGTATTTTATTTATATTCATTAATACTCCTCTCATATACGCTTTGCTTGCATCCCATACATATTCCAAAGATGTGCCCTTGTTCATATTGAAGACAAAATATTCCGATAGCAATTTTTTACAATCATTAACATACTTTTCATATCTAAATAAATTTTCATTCAACCTCCAGGACCTTCTTGCCTGGGCTACCCTTCCCAATTCCATCCAGACTGGATTATGGTCTGAAAGAACTCTCGCCATAATCTTTGTCTTCTTCACCCTACAAAGTAAATCATTTGTAATTAGTATAAAATCAATCCTTGAAAGAGATTGATGTCTATTGGAAAAAAAGGTAAAGTCATATTCTTCTGCATGCCTCTCGCGCCAAGCGTCTCGCAATTCAAAGTCGTCCAGCATGTCAAAAAAGGGTTTGGGTAACTTAGCTCGAAATTTGGTGTTCGGGCGAGCTGTCTTCTTATCTCTTTTGGTGTCGATCACGCCATTCCAGTCACCCATTAATATACAAGACTCAAAATCCCACTGTACTAATTTAGCATGGAGATTTCTATAAAATCCATCTTGTTGTTGATTAGGAGCATAAATTCCCAAAAGTAACGTCTTTTTCCCTTCTAAGATTAAATCTAATGCTATATATCTTCCAAAGGGATCTGCTTCAATTAGCTCAGCTTTAATGTCTTTTCTTAAATATACTACTATGCCATTTTTCTTTTCCATGGCTGAGGTCGCAAAATGTTGGCCCAGTTTGGGGTTAAACAAATATTTTTGATCGGTTGATTTGATATGAGTTTCTTGCAAGCAAATTATGTCATTCTTAAACTGTTTAAGATAATGAAATATTTTCTTTCTTTTCTGTGGAGAGTTCAGTCCGTTAACATTCCATGTCAAAATCTTAGTTGTCATTTTTGGTTGCCTGAAGCTTTTTTAGAGCCTCCCGCAAGGCCTGTCTCACCTTTGGTTTGGCTCCTCCCACAGCTTCTGAGCTTGTTGCAGTAGCACCTTGGTCAGTGGCCAATGATTATTGAGATTGTTGCATAGTAGCTTGTTTATCCGTTTGTCTGGTGGTCTTACGGTTGGATCTTTTTTCCTTGACTCCTTGCCCTTCCGGAAGAGGGAGATGATACATTTTATCTAATGGTTGTGTGGTTTGCTGTTTATCTTGTTCGTCTCGTGGTTTTTCACCATATCCCGAAGGTTCAGGGTATCCCATCTTCAGAATCTTATGATAGAAATCACGAGCTTTCCATACAGAGCTGAGACGATATCTTTGTTTGTCCATTGTAACTATAATACCGAATGGGGCATCCCATCTGTACTGTATCTGACGCCTTCTGAGCTCTTCCACCAGAAAAGCATAATCTCTTCTGGCTCTTAGCATCTGAGGCGGTATTTCTTTCAAAACAATCAGGTCCTGTCCACCAATTTGAAGCTTAGTATTGTAGGACTCTTGTAGTATCATATTTCTAGATTCTCTTGTAACAAAGTATATTACCACGTCTCGGGGAAGTTGCCTTTGTTTTGCCGCCCATGAGTTAACACGAAAAATCCTGTCAATCTGCCAATCAGAATTGGATCCCGGTTTTCCCACCAGACGGTCAAAAGCTTCAGAAAACATTTGCTTTAGGTTCTCCTGCTTTTCTTCACGCAGCCCCCTCACTCTTAATGCAAGCTCCATCTGCTTATACTGTATCATAATAATTTGTTTTTCAGCATTATCAATTTTTTGTTCCACCACTTCAGTTTTGGATATCAGGTTAGTTTTAGCCTCATTGAGAGTTTCTAAATTATCTTCCATTCCAGAAATATATTCTGTTATCACATTTACAATTCCCATCATATTATCATTCATTTTAGTGACCCTGGTATCGAATTTGTCATATAGAACTTCCATCTCATTCCTTATTTCATCTTTGAAATCTTTAATCATTTCTAGATTCTGTTCTCTGAATTCTTTAAACATTTCTAAGTTCTGTTCTCTGGATTTTTTGAACATTTCCAGAAAAAATTCTTTTGTTAGTACATCTCCACTAGGGGGCATAGATGGTGGGGGCTGCAACTTTGTGCCAGGTATGGGAGACGTTTTCGGAGGTAATTTAACAGAGGTTGATTTGGATGCCATTATATTTTGGTTTTAATTATTTATTCTAAATTACTAATCCACTGTGCTATGTGGAGAAAAAGAAATCCCCCCCCCTTTTTTTTCCTTCTTTTTTTTTTTTTTTTTACAAGGGGTTTTACGGAGGATTTCAAAAGAGAAAGTCCGTTTGGAATGTTTGGAATGTCTCTGAATCAACAAAGAGTCTTGAAAGCTTTAAGGGAGTAGCTCTAATTAAATTATAAGAGATTATTTCTTTAATTCTGTAGCAGGAAGCCGGAGATAACAAATGCAGAAGCTGTAAACGCCATTTTGAAGACAATTAAACAAAAGAGGTTTTTATAACATTGAAGCTGGTATTTCAGATAGAGAAAGGTTTTAAAGTTCGCAAGTTGGTCTTTGCTCGTATTGATTTTTAATAGTCTCTTTTCTAAAGATTGTCCTGAGGGGGAGGGGATCCTGTCTTGTGCTGTGGATAACAGCTGCGAAGTTCAGGTCGGAGTTGAATGACTCAGCTATGGGTTGATCCTCCCCCTCAGTCCACAGCTCACAAAGAAACAAACTGTGAACTTCAAAGAAGATTCTTACCAGCTGAGATTCCTCACTGCTTTTTTCTTGTCTGAAAAAAGAGTTATCTTCTTGATATTGAGTAGATAACGGTCCTGAATTCTGGGGGCAGCTCTGTTAAGCTGCCGACCGGCGACAGGCCACTCCCCGGAAGCTAAATTACTACATAACATTTATATTTGAACATGATACACAACACTTTAACCTATTTATTGTTGCTTAAAATTCATCAGATAAATGGGGGGGGGGATATATGGATCAGGGTTTCTAGGCACGTTGCATATGTTAAGAAATCAGGTAAGATTAAATGTCCAATAGGTTTTTAATTTTAAGGACGTGGACAAGGCCATGAGAGCTGTAAGTGCCTCCACATGTGTACTGGACCCATGCCCCTCCTGGCTGGTTGTTAACAGCAGGGAGGTGACACGGGGCTGGATCCAGGCGGTTGTTGCCGCCTCCCTTCGGGAGGGGGTCTTTCCCCCCACATTAAAGGCGGCGGTGGTGAGACCCCTCCTGAAGAAGCCATCTTTGGATCCAGCCGTCCTAAACAACTATCGTCCAGTCTCCAACCTCCCATTTGTGGGGAAGGTTGTTGAGAAGGTGGTGGCCTTTCAGCTCCAGCGGTCCTGGGAGGAAACCAATTATCTAGATCCCTTCCAGTCGGGTTTCAGGCCTGGCTACAGCACGGAAACTGCTTTGGTCGCATTGATCGATGATCTCTGGAGAGCTAGGGATGGAGGTCATGCCTCCATCCTAGTACTCCTTGACCTTTCTGTGGCTTTCGATACCATCGACCATGGTATCCTTCTGCGACGACTGTGGGAGGTGGGGGTGGGAGGCACTGTCTTACGGTGGTTCTCCTCTTACCTCTCAGACAGGTCACAGTCGGTGTTGGTCGGAGGGCAGAGACCGACCCCTAGGCCCCTAACGTATGGGGTGCCGCAGGGTTCAGTCCTGTCCCCCCTCCTTTTTAATATCTACATGAAACCGCTGGGTGAGATCATTCCACGGCATGGGATAAAACACCACCAGTATGCGGACGATACACAGTGTCCGCCCCGTGCCAACTCAATGAAGTGATGGACGTGATGTGCCAGGGCCTCAAGGCTGTTAGGAACTGGATGGGGGTTAACAAGCTTGTTCTCTATCCAGATAAGACCGAGTGGCTGCTGTGCTTCCCTCCTATTAATTGGCCAAGTGTTCCACCTCTTAGGCTGGGGGGTCAAACAGTACGCCCCTCAGACAGGGTTCGCAACTTGGGAGTCCTCCTGGACCCACAGCTGTCTTTTGAACACCATTTGTCAGCTGTGACCAGGGGGGCATTTGCCCAGGTTCGCCTGGTGCACCAGTTGCGGCCCTACCTGAACCGGGAGGCTCTCACAACAGTCACTCGTGCCCTTGTGACCTCTAGACTGGATTACTGCAACGTGCTCTACATGGGGTTGCCCTTGAAGAGTATTCGGCGACTTCAGCTTGTCCAGAATGCAGCTGCACGAGCGATCGTGGGTGCGCCTCGGTTCACCAACGTAACACCTATCCTCCGCGAGCTGCACTGGCTGCCTGTTGATCTCCGGGTACGCTTCAAGGTGCTAGTTGTCACCTACAAAGCCCTTCATGGTATTGGATCTGGGTACTTGAGAGACCGCCTACTGCCAATTACCTCCACTAGACCAATTAGATCCCACAGACTAGGCCTCCTCCGAATTCCATCAGCCGGCCAGTGTCGACTGGCGACTACCCGGAGGAGAGCCTTCTCTGTGGCTGCTCCGACCCTCTGGAACGAACTCCCCGTGGAGATTCGTACCCTCACCACCCTCCAGGCCTTCCGCATAGCCCTTAAATCCTGGCTGTTCCAACAGGCCTGGGGCTAAAGACTCGCTGCCCCACTTCGAATGGTATGATTGTTGTGTTTTTAACTATGTATGGCTTTTTATGTTTTTTGTAATTCTGTTTGTTTTTCCCCTCCCTTTGAGTTGTGAGCCGCCCTGAGTCCCTTTAGGGAAAAGGGCGGCATACAAATAAATAAATTAAACTAATTAAACTATTATCCATATCCAACTTGAGAAAAGCAATTTCAGCAGGGTAAGGATATATAGAATAGTCTTGGTTTCTGTGTTTGTTTAAATACAAATGTTCAAATACAAAAGCATTTGAATTATTGCATTGATTCCAAACTTAATCATGCTTAAAGGGAACCCACTGGAATCAATAGGATTTTATTTAGTTATGACTACTATAAATCCTATTGATTTCAATGCATCTCTTCAAAGCATGACTGAGTCTGAATTTACATATAATACTGTACAGGCTCAGAGAAATCAAGTGGAACATTGTTTCAGATTACCAAATATACATAATGAAAACTACACAATTGTTATATGAGCCGTGCTCAATTAGCTGTGCATGTGCACACATGTGCAAAAATGGCCCGTGTATATATATTAGCTCACAAATGGTGCAAATTTGGGGCCGAGCTAATTACATCTCGAATTACATTCTGAACTTAATCTAGTAAGGAGAACCATTTAAATGCTTGAGTACTCTAAGGTTGTTAAACAGAGGCATATAAGAGTATGGATTCCTTGATGCTTAGAGAAACATTTTTAGACTTGCAGCTAATCTGACAAAAAGGAGAGAAAAAAATTGATGTGACCTGCCAAAACATCAGGAGCCAATTGTGTGTCAATAATTCCAAGTTAAATATGCTCATTCTTTTATAGGTACAACTTTTTAAAAAAAAATTCAAAGCACTATTTGGAACAGTAGCTAATTTATCCTTTCTAGATCAAGCAGGTCAGTTGATTATTTAGAGCTTCTCTATGAGTTGTATCCCATAGACTCTGTCCTTCATCTGTGTCAGGTTATATACTGAGCTTTCTCCTCCCCTTTGCCAGATGGCCCTAAAATATGCTTTGGGGAATTGAGGATTTGTCTGTGTGTTTTGTTTTTAACACAGTTATTCTCTAATTCTTTAGGGGGATGTTTCTTCTTGCATGGTCATTTCTATAGTATATACTGTTTGATTTTCTTTTTACTAATAATTGGCAAATTGAAAGGAGCAGATTGCAGTCAAAGCAGGAGTAAGTTTGAGGTAGGGAAGGAAGTGATAATGGGTAGCTTTGGCAAAGAATATTCAAAGGGATGTGTGTGCGTGCACGTACGCACATTTGTATTAGGCTACATGGATACACATTCTAGTTTAACTTTTAGAATGCAAAATTGCTCTATTCCTATAAATAATTAAATCATCCACTAGGGTCCATATATTTTATTATTTAAGATATTCTTTTACTAAGTTGCTACCTATACTATATTATAATTTAATTCATTCTTCTTCCAATCTTCCCTAAACCTTATACTGAATTATCATTTTAGCTCAGATCCTTTTATTTCTTTTTGGAATAGTTATATTAAATTGAAAAACAGCTACCTAAATAAGAAATTTTTCATATATTTTTTTAAAAGGGGGTTTGGGGAAATTAAAAAATGGCTTACTTCATATGTGTTGTGACTTGGCTGCCAGACTTTAACTCAGATGATGTTACATCCAACATCAAGTCTAAAAGGTTACTTTTCCTAAGTTAAGAAGAGTTATGAGCCTGCAATCCTAATACTTGCAATTTATATATCCTAGGTAAAAAAAATCAGAATGAATAATTGTTAACTTCACTAGGCGAGGCAATAAATATTCCTCTTCAGAAGCTCGATCTGGGATTCACTAACAGCAAAAGCTTCACAGATTCAATTCAACTGATAGTTTGATTACTGCAAGTAAGAAAATAATAATATATGTAGAAGATAGGAAAGTCAGCAGGGGGTTCAAATGATGGAACCTCTCTTACCTTTTTGAATCAACAGAATAACAATTCTTTTCTTGACAATTGGACACAGCTAGAGACACCTGTTCCAGATTTACATAAATGTTCTTCTGACTTGAGAAATTCTGGTTCCACTTTATTGGCTTGGCCTCTCTTACCCAGGTTGACACCTACTCAATACCAGTCATTCCAAACAGCATGCAATTGGTCCAGGTCATTTAGAACTTCACATCAGAGAGGCTGGATTTTTAAAAATCTGTTCTCTGAAATTCTATGTAGCTTTTACCCTTTTAAAAGTTGCAGCACTCTGAAGCCAAAGCAAAAGACACATAGCAACAACCACATAAACAAACAATAAATAAATACTGAAGAGGAAACAATCAAAATTTGACTAAATAGGGAGTCTTAGTGCAAGCATAACACTAGGCATATAGCAGCAGTGAGAGAATCTGACAGTTGGGTTATGAGCATATCTAGCATGCATATTTTTGAATAAATTCATGTGTATATTATTCTGTACTGACTCTGTACTAATGACATATCAGATAATAAGAAATGTCACATGCACTCTCTTGGTTTCATCCTTGGCATTTTTGGGCCAGAGTGTGCCTCCAAACTGGAGGTCTTGGATCATACAGAGTCCATCAGTATTGAGTCCCTGATTATCGGAGCGCAGGTGAGATGGGTGGGACATGTCATCAGAATGTATGATCATTGCATGGCTTGCCAGTTTCTCTATGATATCCTAGAGACTAGCAAGAGTGCTCAAGGGCATCCACACAACCATTACAAAGATGCTGAGAAGAAAACTCTATGCCACTGTGATATCCAGCCAAGAAAAGTAGAAGATGCAACTGCATCAGTGGTGGATTTCAAAGTTTTTTTAGAACTTCTTCTGTAGGTGTGGCCTGCTTTGTGGGAGTGGCTTGCCAGCCACGTGACCGAGTGGGAGTTACTTGTCAGTCATGTGCCTGGGTGGGTGTGCCAACTTGTAAAATGTGGTGATACTCACTTAACAACGCTCTTGCTTAGTAGCCAAAATGTTGGCTCAGAAACTCTGGCATTTGAAGCATGCAAGTCTTAAAGCTGTCAAGTTACAAGACCCTTGAACCTCTAACCCTTTAGAAAAAAAACCTCAGGGATGTTCAAACTTGACAGCTTTAAGACTTTAAGTTTAGATAGGATTCTTAGAGGTGGGTGGGGCGATTGCTGAGCCAGCCAATCAGTGAGCAGTGGGCGGGGCAAGCATGGTGTGGACTGGCAGGGGGAGAGATCTGGAACCAGTTTTAAACAGCAGGGTAGATTTGTGGAACCTCTTCTATACAAGAGGTTAGAATTGGCAGGAACCCACCCCTGAACTGCATGCAGAACTTGCTGGTGAACCCTGTGCTATGAAGCCTCCACTGCCTTTGAAATGGGCACTGCTGAAAGTTGATAGAAAACTCTGAGATGCATCACAGAATAATACCCATAGTTCCTACAACAATGAACTTTCAGTGCTCCCATTGTGCTCGACTCTGTCTTTCGGATATGGACTGTAGGGCAACCTCCATGTTCCCAGATTAGCATGTCTTCAAATATGAACATCAAATTGGCTTTCTTTAACCAATTAATTCAATCTTTATAGTGATTAAAGATTTCAGGTAGAAACACATAGCATAGTCTAGTCTATCTGAAAAGCTGATACAAATTTGTATGTACTGTTGCTTTCACACTGAAAATTTTGATCGTCCATTTTCTTTGTATTTATTTTTTACCCTTCTCCATTATTATACAGTATATCCTGAAAGCTTCTACTACACATCTGAGAGGACAGAATGGCACAATGTTATGATTTATTCACAGAGAAGTAATGCCCATGGTGCCATAATTAATCTGGTTTTCTCTTGATTCTCAGTAATTGTTATGTTTGTTTGATTATTAAACAAATTTATATTGCCACCCAACTCACACACGGTAACTCCACAAAATTAAAATATCCCATGTTACCCCACATGGAGGCAAGAAACACAGCCACACCAACCTCGTGTATGGCTCCATATCAATCTGGAGCGCTCAAATCTGCTGACAAAACCACATTTCCAAGGTCTTCCAGAAAAATATCAAGGTGAGTATTAATCCAGGGGAATGATATTCCATAGGGAAGGAGCCACCACAGAGAAAGCCCTTTTCCCATCATTAGTGGTGACTGTAGCATGACTGTTATTCTGAGCCAAAGTTGATCTTTTACCTTCTTCACTTTCTTTTTCTTTCTTTTTGGCATTCTTTCTCTGCTACCTTTTTTTCTTCTTCTCTTCCTGTATCCTTGTGCAGCAGCAAGGAAGAGATAACTTTAGCCCTTTATCTATGATAATAAATTCAGGAGGCCTTTCTGAGGGCCATGTGGAGTCACAGGCTATCTGGCTAACCTTGTTTTATCTACCCACTCCCCAAAAGAGAGAAAAATCCCTTCTTTCTTATTTCCTTTGAAATCTCAACAAGCAAACAAAAGCAAATCTTCCCATGAATGTTTATTCCATTCAGTATTTGACAGTCTCTCAAACCTTCCTTTAAGCCCTGCTTGAAATATCTCGGGCTGCCAAGTTGAAATAGGAATTATGTTAGAATGAGGAATCACGGTCTCTCTTTCATCAAATGCTGATGGACTATAAAGTTTAAACTACCTTTGCATATTTCAACAACAGGCCAAGCCCACGCCTGCCATCAGAATGAGCTCAGTTGAGAAGCAGTAAGTTTGGCAATAAGATTTAATCTCTATGGCAATCAAAAGAGAAGGTTCATTTTTATTGTTTGATCTTAATTGAATTACAAGGGGGGGGGAGTAACAGAATAATGATATTATTCTATATTTTTCTCAATCACCCTTCTTGGCTTGGAGGAGGAAAAATGAAGTAACCAAGCCATGATTAGTGAGAAAATTGTGTTTGTTTTAACTGTCTCATAATTCATAGCTTTGAGGAGACACTAATATGTTTTAAGTAAAAGACTAATATCTATCAATGGGATGGCTTTTTCTGACCCATCTGGTTTGTCAGAGAAGTCTCCTACCTCTGATATTTATACAATATCATGCAAATGTCAAAATCTGAATGTCATCTTCAAAGACCCTTTTATGTCAGGCAACCCCTTTATAGAGGAAAAATAAACAATTTTATGTATGCATGCTTGATGCCAGTCCAATTAATAAAAGCCTTTTTAGCTATGCTTGGCTACAAGCAAGTTTCTCTTTTGAAAACGAACAGAGGGAGAATGAGATAAAAGGTCTGTATTGTTTCCTTGCAAATTTTACAGTTTCATTTTTAATTTGTGTTTGGATGTGAGGATCTTGGTGCAGATGGTGTGATAGTCCACAGTATGTTCTGAGAACCTGAAATGATAACAAAGATATGCAAATTGAGAGGGGGCTTTGGATGAAAGCCAAGCTACCTAATTTCACAATAGCTGAAAACAAATTGATGTGCCCAGCAAACTACTCCAAGTAGTACTAGGAAATGTAACAGTGCCAAAACAAATTATATTAATGACCCGAACAGTTTGTTGAATTCTATTGGATAGCTTATTGTTGGTTACATTTGTCTGCTTGGCACTTTGTTTAATGCACAAAACAAGTTAGCTAAATGGAAAAAAAAATCACTTAATGAAACATCAATCTAGGCAATTGCCAAATATGAAGCCATAGCACCATTTACCTTATACCTGAGAACCATCTGGTGGACAAGATTTTTGCTTAAAACAAAATTAAAACATATCCATGCTCAACGATTGCAAATAATGGAAATATGTTCTTCGCATGTGCCTAAACAAATACAGCCTTCTGTTTAATACCTTCATTGACCACAACTAAGCATTTTACCTTTAACAGGATGAAAGGAAGGAAGCAACATTAGAAAAATGACCCTAGGATTCAGCTGTATTTCATAAAACTGAATTTTCAGTGTTTCTTTCATGCATTTTATGAGCTAGAGTCAAAATTTATTTTAAATTTAAATCCAGTATTGGTTAAGAATAGTAGTAAAAATATTGAGGATGCTTGCTTTTCCTAAAATGGACGCATCTTGATTTAGATGTGGGACGGCCTCTGTCTAACCTATTCTTCCTTTATATAATGTGCAAATATAAATAATGTGTAATAAGAATAGGAAGATTATTTCTTCTCTCGAATCATGAATGTGATGGCCATCTATTGGCTAGATTCAAGTGATAGGGACTATTAGTGAAAAATCATATTTCTTATGAGAAAAAGAAAGATATAGCATTATGCATATGTTTGTTTTCCACATTTGTAATAAATTGACTGCAACTGAAATGTTTTTTTTAATTATTTGATTAATTTTTTTTGCCAATCAACTATTACTAACAAATCACCCTCTATTTCTGAAACTTCCAGATGTCCTCTGTTAGGTCTTCAGGCTATAAAGAAACTTAAAATAACTTCAGAAAAGATTTTTCTATATAACTTAGCAGGTTAGTACAATTGACTGCAAGTTGTTATTGGGGTATACTAGGAAGAGAAGCTGAATTGAAGTGCCATGAAATGGATTAAGGGAAGTAAGAAATCTTATATTTTTCTTCATCCTCTACAGAGGTTTTTATAACCACAACTGCTTTCTTTTTTTTTTTTTTTTTGCGCTGCACAGCTTGTTAAAGATGCCTTTCACAGCTAAGAAGGTTGGAGAACCCCCCACCAGCTTCTTCGGAAAAAAAAAACCCAAAGTGCCCACGCCTATAAGAGTGAAGTGAAGCGAGGATATGTAGCTTTGCTTTATCTCTTTAACTGCCTTTTCTGTCAGTTACAATTGCTAAAAGAGGTTTTCACCATGCCCTGCAGAGGCATGGAAACTTCTTCCAGCTATTTCGAAGTGCTGTTCAAGTCTACAAGACAACACAAAGCACGTCATTAAGGCAAATCACATCACTTCTTCTTCACCTTGATGAGGACCGTCACTTCACCTCTGCACAGGCCAATTTCTTTTACCAATTATCTCTTCTGTCACTATATCACAGCTAGGAGCTTAAGGGTGCCTTGCCTGGCCTTAAATTTGGGAGAAGTCAGATTCTTCCTTGCACACTTGGTCCTATCTTCTCGATTGTAAGGAAGAGGGCTGAGAAAACTCTAGCACACTTGTCAGAGTAGGGATATGCAACTGTTTAGAGTTTAAAAAGAGGTGCCCAAAAGCCAAGCTCAAATGCCAACCAGAACTCAGATATGGTCATACAGAAGGGCAGATTCATACATCTTTCTTTTTCATATACCCAGCTAAATATTGCAGCATTCTCTCTTTAGTAGAGTAAAACTGCATTTCTTTTCTTTCTTTCTTTTTTCTTTTTGGTTGCAAATGAAGTTACTATCTTTCCAATGTTATTGATTCAGATTTCAGATTCTGAAATCTGAAATCTGAATCTTTCCAATGTTATTGGAAGAAGAACTGGTTTCTTGCACCCTGCAGATCAACTCTACTGCACCAGAATAATAGTGAATCCACACACCCCCTACATAATGACCTCTCAACTTTCAAGAAAGTTTTTAGGTGGCTGAATGTAGATTTCCCAACCTTATTATTTTGGCCAATGTTTTCTGGAAACTTTTCCTACCTGCACCTTGAATGAAGTAACAGGCAGAAGGCATTTTCTTTGCTTTGGTAATCAGATGCATTTAACAGGTGAATACTGGGGTTGAAACAGCAATTTCAGGATGGTCACATCTCCTTTTCCAGGATGTGTTGCCAGGCCTTAAGATAGAGGAATGTGAAGTTCTTGTCAATTTTTTGCTTGCATTTGTTCTTCACCTTGACCTAAATTTGTGTATTTTTCTTTCTTTCTGAAATTCTGATAGAAGTGGGTAGCCTCTAAATCAAGGGTGTCCAAGCTTGGCAACTTTAAGACTTGTGCACTTCAATTCCCAGAATTTAATGCTGGTTGGGGAATTATGTTGAGTTGAAGTCCACAAGTCTTAAAGTTACCAAGGTTGGATGGCCACGCTCTAAATTGTGCAAATTCAGTGATAAAAATTTAAAGCAAAAATGAAGCAATGTTCTTAACAGTGGAAAACTGTTATACTATTCCAATCTTTGTGTTTCACTTTAACAATGCTTTGTTTTTCCATATCATGGCCCTTTCTGAAAAAGGTCAATGTTTTGCATCACCATTTTCAAACCAAAATATAAACAAAGAAGGGTAGGTGTGGGTTTTAAGATGCCCTATTTGAACATGGTGAATGGGGCAAGCTCAGTTCTTATTATCTAAAGCCAGGCTAAGTAAATGTTTCAGAAATATGTCTTTGGCAAGCCTCCAGGACAAGAGAGTTCCACAGCTGTGGGGCTGCTATGGACTATGACTTTCTTGCCCAAACCTGGTTCACAGATGGTACCGTCTAGGAAGCGAGAATTAGTGCAGCTTAGAAAGGGTGTGTGTGTGTGTGTGTGTGTGTGTGTGTGTGTCCATGCGAGTGAGTGTGAATGTCTTTTCTTGGATCAAGCAATTTAAATAATTACTTGGATAAGTATTCAGCGACTCACAGGTGGAGATTGGCTCATAAAATATGCTCTTCTGGCATCATTTAATAAATGAAATGTCCAAGGAGCTGGAATGAAATTTATTCCCTTGAATTTACATGGAAAACGATCCAGTTGAACAGAATTTTAAGAATAGCACCAAATTACTTTTAGTTTTCCAATACATCCTGTTATCTGAGAGATATAAAAAAATGTTTTACTTTATGGAAATCTGGAAAAGGCAACGAATATGTATATGATAGTTTATCAGTGTAGATGCATGTTCCTTAAACAATGTGTTCTAGTGGGTTCATCCAGTCTTGCATCTTCTAGGAAGTGAATTTTCTCATATCCTAATTACTTAAGTGATCCCCATATAGCTCTGCTGTTTGCAAGCCAAAATAGCCAAGGAATAAAAATATAGTTATGCAATTATGTGCTGGTGTAATTTAAAAGAGTTCGTGTTGCAGACAGACAGGCAGACAGGCAGACAAATACCACTCATATGAGAATAACTTGGTGGTTTTAAAAAGCAGCAACCTAACCCTTTTCTTTCAAGAAATACCTTGCAGCTCTCCATCAGTCACACAGACTCATGCAAACCAGAGCAATGAGGCAATGTGCTCTCTGCCTTCATGCATAATACATTCCAAATAGGTGAAGTAGTATGTAAAGTGAATTTTAATTGGTTATAATTGTCATTTCATTTAGTAAAGTATTATCTAGAGACCATGATATCAATTAGCACTCTATGGACTCTGTACTTGTAAAAATATGCATATACTGAGAAGATGTACTCTTGCTATAGATATACTTTAATTAAGAAAACTGTACAGCAAATTAAAGACCTTTGCAGCATTAATTAATCATTATATAAATTTGTGTGGGGTATCAATTTTAGGAAGTTACAATATCTGGGTCAAAGATGCACGAGAAGTTACATTTGGGATTTCTGATGAGACTTTTTCCTTCCTTCCTTCCTCCTCCTTTTTGATATATTTTGCCAAGAATACGGTATAAAGTTTTTTTTCCTTTTCAGCAACAATCAAATCTCACTTCAAGCTACATTTGCAGTTTGCACTAGATAAATCAAGCTATTTTAGTCTCCCCTACCTCACTCTCCAGTTGCCTCTGTGCTCTTTTATATATGTCCTTCATAGTCCTGGCACTTAATAAACATTGTGGTATCAATGAAAGTAAGAAGAAATGATTGACATAAGCGGCTGTATTATTAAATTGTTGGTTACCAAGGCAGTTTCTTCCCCTCCTCCTTCCATTGGGGATGTAGAAGGACCTCTCTTTTTAACCACTTGCTCTGAATGACTTTTACACCCAATATATAAGGGAGAGGAGCAGATGAATGTCACCTCTCTTCTCTTCCTGCTCCTGCCGACACATACTCTTGCTTTTGATTGACAGCTACTAATAACCTTCCTGCCCTAAGTGCCATGGAGACACTTTATTAGGACAAACAGCCAAGGAAATCTAGGAATGAAGCCAAGTCTGCAGTGAGTTATTATCGGGCTTGTATTTATCTCAGCTTTGTAATTTTTTCCCAGTGATATGCAAATCCTGAAATAGATCTTCTTCTGTTGAAGGACAGGTCCCTCTGTTAATTGATCCACTGAGATTCAGCCTAACCTCTTTTAGCTTTCAGCCAGAGAAACATGCTACATAAAAGAGTCTCAGCACTGTATACAGTTCACATAAATTCACCAAGTGTGCAGCCAAGAGAGGCTTTGCCGAGAAAATTGCAGTTCTGGGGTTTTCACAGCTACATTTTCCATATCTGTGCCATCTGCATAACAAATCAAGATTATTTATTTGCTTATTAGGTGCTTTGACATTTATGCTATTTATTACAAAGCTTGCATGCATTGCAGTGACATTCAGACTTAAAGCAAAATGCCAAATTGTAAAAAAAGAAAAATGATTTTATTTGGAAATTCTACTTGTGTAGGAATTTCTCTACATACTCATTTCCAATAACATATGTTTTGAGTATCTGTGAAGGTTTTTATTTTTTTCATTTCTCCTAGAGTGGTTTCCAAGGGGAATATAATTTTAAACTAATACATTAATGCCATTATGACTAACATGAGCAGAAGTGACTGTGGATATGGCATTGCCATCTATTTATTGAAAAGATAGTGCTATCCTTGAAAGAAGATAGCACTGCCCTTGAAAGGATAGATTAGTCATGAATATTCCTAAACTATGAGATACATATATAACATAAATATAAATTATGCATTGTAAAGAGGTGGGAGATCCTTCCAATGTAATCTACTGAATCTCCTCCAGGGATTGCCTTTGAGATTAAATAGGACAGATGGGGAGGAAGCTAACCACCAGGTTCAAGAACACAAGTGAGTGGTCAGATAAGGAGACCCAAACTCATTGGAAGCCACACACTGCAATGAACAAAGGCAACACATTTATCTTTGCAGCTACTAAGATTGTTGGATGAGCAGGAACAAAACCAGCCAGGGAAACAGACCCCTCTTCAGTCAATAGGTGTGCTGATTTACCTTACCACCAGCCTATCAAGTACCTAGAAGACAAGGGCTGGGCAGCACAAGCAAATTATAACTAATGATTTAAAAGGCAGTCATCAACACACCCCAATTAACATCTAAAAAGCCACTTACAACAGGCACTGAAATAGCACACACTCTTCTAGAGAGAAGTCTTCTCAAAATAGGCTCCAAGATGAAACTGAAAGCTTGGAAGACTAAACTTCTGGTCCCAGTGATTGACCAAGATTGGATCCTGCAACATTATCCTGTGACATTATCCATATTCACTTTCATTCATAATAAATATAAATAATCATAATTTAACTAATAGTACAATTCATATATAATAAGTTAGATATAACCTTTTGTTCTTAGAAGCAAAAAAATCTTAATTAAGAACATGACTATGTCTAACATACAAACATCTGTAGCTGGAATACTTGGGTTGGAATCTGATTAGTTCTCTAGAATCCATAGAAATAAATCTCATTCAAATAATCTTATTAGGTTTGCAAACCTATGAAAATGAGTACTACCGAACTACCTGTGGCTGAAAGTAAAGAAGCTGATGGTAGGTTATATTCATATTCCAAAATGAAGGAACGTATTGAGGAATTGACTATATAACATACACAACTATAGCTGAGACATAATTTCTACTATTAATGTTAGTTTTAGAAATAGTAGTAGCAACAGTAAATTGTGAACTTTTAAAGATATAATGGGAGAGAAAATATTTCAATTTATCTCTTATCTCTTTGCTCTGAAGAAGCTGTTTCTGTTTTTGAGCACAGTGTCTGATGAGACCAGATGATTCTTGAGAAGCCACATCTTTCAAAACTTGCTTGCAACTTGACTCAAATGGATGAATGAATGAATAAAAAAGACAAAAGCTTTCAATGTCCATTGGACATTGAGCAGTAAGTCAGAAAAGTATAAATGAGGAAAACCCAAATGGTCAAATGCCCTCTGTTTATTTATATTAATAATCTTACTACTCTCTATAGCAGCGTTCTAATATCTTAGGGGCTGCCAAAAAGAAGAGAGAGTCAACCTAGTCTCCAAAGCACCTGAAGGCAGGACAAGAAGCAATGGATGGAAACTAATCAAGGACAGAACCAATTTAGAACTGAAGAGAAATTTCCTAACAGTGAGAACAATTAATAGGGGAAGGACTTGCCTCCAGAAGTTGTAGGTGTTCCAACACTGGAGATTTTTAAGAAGAGATTAGACAACCATTTGTCTAAAATGGTATAGAGTTTCCTGCTTGAGTAGGGGTTGGACTAGAAGACCCCCAAGCCCCCTTCCAACTCTGTTATTCCATTAAACAAATCTGGTTAAACCTCTTAAATACTTGATTGATTTAGTTTTCTATTGCTTTCAGGCTGTTTTTTTTTTAAATAAAGAAGCATCATGGATGCTCTATATTGTATGAACAAAGCTTTGTGCAAAAAGACTTTTGATAGGAAAGACTTTTGATAGGAAACATAAGCCTAGCCATCATTGTTCTACAGAATGCAGGAAAACAGAGCATTTCTTTCTTTCTTTCTTTCTTTCTTTCTTTCTTTCTTTCTTTCTTTCTTTCTTTCTTTCTCCTTGCTTGCTTGCTTGCTTGCTTGCTTGCTTATTTAGTGTTTATTTATTTGATTTGATTTATTTATTTGATTTGTCAATCATTTAAAGATAATAGGTATAAGAATAAACATGAGTATGAATGAAATGGGTACGAATAAATGAAGACAGTAGGACAGGGATGGTAGGCACGATGGTGCGCTTATGCATGCCCCTTACAGACCTCTTAGAAATGGGATGAGGTCAATAGTAGATAGTTTAAGGTTAAAGTTATAGGGATTTGAAGATGTAATAACATAATTAGGTAGTGCATAGTCAGCGTAGTTCAGATCTAAAAGTAGATTGTCAAATTATTTTGATTATGTGAGGCAAAATGTTTTTAAATCATTCCTGGGCTATTTTTCACAAAGAGATCCACAAACTCCCTTTGAATAATTATAGGTGGATGCCAAGCGTTGGTGAAGTTGGGCAGCTGTTGAGATTTACTTTTCATTAGGAGGTTTCTATAAGGAAAAAAACATCTTGGTTTTATCCATACCTTTGATTTTGATCATTTTATTCCCCTCCTTTTCTTACTTAGAAGGCTGGGCACTGGTAGGAAGAAAAGGAACAATTATTTCTGCTTGATATTGCAAAGGACTGAAACAATTAAAAAGAAGAAGAATCATAATGTCCTCTACCAATGGTGATGAGGAAGTGGAATTCCTTTTTCAAAGAGAAAAATATATAATGAATATGAAAAATAAAGAAAAGGAAAAGAAGAGACATAGTAAAAAAAAGATAGGAAACAGAAGATAATAAATAAATCTTCCTCTTGACTGTTATTCTAATCAAACCTCTCTGTTAGATTGCATGATAATACTCTTCTTTCTATGACCTATTCTTTCTAATCTTCAAAACAATAAGTCACAAAATCATGTGCTTTTTTAATGCAAACTTTAGAGGTTCGGAATGAGGGACGCGACCACAGGGTGAACAGCTAACAGGATTTATTCCAAGCTAAGTATAACAGCGATTCAGTTCATAACCAGCCCGCCAAAACCTTATATACTCGGGCTTCAACCAATCAGAAACAAGCATTCAGCCGGCAACAGCCTCCCTCGCGTCCTAACCAATCCGGACGGAGGAGGCTGTTGCTGGCCAGCACAAAGGTGCTGAAATACAAGAACAGCGAGGCCATTTACATGGCTTATACATATTAATGAGGCTATGAATATTCAATACCCCTTCCCCCCAGTTCCGCGCATGCTCCGCGGGTGGAGCATGCGTAGTCCTGTAAGTAGGCGGGGCGGTGCCGGACCCGCCCTGATCTGCGCAGTTCTCCACTAGTCGTCGGCGGAGGAGGACCTCCTTGTGGTAGCTCCTCCCGGAAGGGGGTGTAGCTCCAAGGCACGCCTTCTTGGGACGGCCCAGAAGGAGGGCTCAACTGTACTGGTGAGTAGGGGCGAGGTGGCGTGTCAACTGTGCTGGTGTCGTGTTTGGAAGGCGTGTCGGGAGGGAGGACCCTTGGCCTCGGTGGGGACTGTTCTGCGGCGGCTTGAGATGATTGTGGACGTTCCCGGCAGGGGGCGCTCGGGCAGGTTGGGCCTGGTGTGGCGAAGGCCCGCGGCGTGTTTCCTCCGGATTGAGTTCTCGGTTGTGGACAGGAGAGGCCTGGAGTGGCGAAGGCCTCAAGCTGGGTGCCCGGGCAGGCGGTGCCGGCATCGGTTGGGTCCGGGCCGCCGGCTGGCGGTGGGAGGCGTCTCCTCAACTGATCCAGGTGACGCCTCCATTGGGATCCGTCAGCCAGTCCGATTCTAAAAGAACACGGGCCTGTCAGGGCAGTCACAGTGGCTGGCACCCATCTAGAAGGCCCCGAAAATGCCCGGGCCCACACCGCGTCCCCTACTTTAAATGAACGGGAAGGGATAACCCCCAGGTTGCTCGGCTGATCCCCTGAATACAACGGATGTAGCCGGTCCAGGGGAGTCCGTAGGCGCCTGCCCATCAAGAGCTCCGAGGGGCTTCGGTTGGTCGTTGGGCAGGGAGTGGAATGTTGGCTTAGCAGGTAAGCCGCCACTTTCTCCTGCCAGTCGCCCCGGTCCATGCGGCCCAGTGCCTCTTTTGCTGAGCGGACCGCCCGCTCCGCCCGGCCATTGCTGGCCGGGTGGTACGGGGCTATGGGCGCATGTCGAATCCCTTGCATGGCCAGAAACTCCTGGAACGTGGTGGACATAAATTGGGGCCCGTTATCAGAAACAATCAGGTCCGGCAACCCATGGGTCGCGAACAGCCTTCTCAAGGCCCGGACTGTACTCTCAGCTGTGGTGGAGCCCATCAGGATCAGCTCCACCCAGCGGGAGTAAGCGTCCACCACTACCAAGAAATTCTGGCCGTGAAAGGGACCGGCAAAATCTAGGTGGAGGCGTGACCATGGGCCTCTCGGAGCCTCCCACTCACGAGCCGGCCCAGCTGGGGGATTAGGCCTAGACTGTTGACAGGGGTTGCAGCGGCCAACATAGGCCGCTATCTCTGAGTCCAGTAAGGGCCACCAAACATAGCTACGGGCTAATGCCTTCATTCGTGCTATGCCCGGATGATCCTTATGGAGCAGGGACAGGACTTGTGGTCGCAGCGCGGTGGGGATCACCACTCGATCCCCCCAAATGAGGCACCCCCCGTGGAGGGAGAGCTCCGCCTGCCGGATTTTAAAGGGCTTGAAGCCCTCTGCCACTTTGTCCACTGGCCATCCCCTCGAGACCCAGGAAGCGACCTGGGAGAGGATCGGATCGGCCTTGGTACAGGCCGCGACATCCGCGACCGAAATTGGGAGACCGGAAGACGCGATGGACAGGACTGAGAGACAGGGCACTAGGGCGGTGTCGGTCTCCGGTAACGGGCAGCGGCTTAAGGCATCGGCATGCCCCAGCTGCTTGCCTGGACGGTACTGCAGCGTATAAGAATACGCTGCAAGGAACTCCGTCCATCTAGTCATTCTGGGGGAGAGGATGGGGGGGGTCGGCTTGTCACCTGCCAAAAGCCCAAGGAGTGGCTTGTGGTCAGTGACAAGGGTGAAAGGCCGACCGTAGAGGTAGTCATGGAACCTCTTAATCCCGGACACTGCAGCCAGAGCCTCCTTGTCTATCTGGCTGTAATTACGCTCCGCCGAGGAGAGTGTCCGGGAGTAATAGGCCACAGGGGCCTCTAAGCCATTTGGGAGGACATGGCTTAGGACGGCCCCGACTCCATAGGGGGAGGCGTCACAAGCTAACGTCAGAGGCATCCTGTCATTGTACTGGACTAGGACTGCCGCTGACGTCAGAGCTTCTTTGACAGCCGCGAACGCATGCGCTTCGCGGCTCCCCCAGCGCCAGGCCGCAGATCGGTCGAGCAACCGATGCAGCGGCTCGGCTAGTGACGCCTTGTGCGGTATAAAAGGGGCGTAAAAGTTCAGAAGCCCTAGGAACGCCTGTAGCTCCGCCTTGGAGGTGGGAGCAGGGGCGTTCCTAATGGCAGCTACCTTAGACGGTGTAGGGTGGATGCCTTGGGCGTCAATCATGAAGCCCAAGAATTCCACTCTAGGAACAGCAAATGAACATTTGCTGCGTTTCAGTTTTAAACCCGCGCCCCTGAAACGACTGAGGACCTTCCGCAGTACTTCGATGAGTTCTGAGCGGCTGGAAGCAGCGATCAGGATGTCATCGAAATACGGAACCACGCCCGGCAGCCCATGGAGCAGCCGCTCCATCAGGCTTTGGAAGATCCCCGGGGCCACGGAAACGCTGAATTGCAGGCGGCGACAACGGAAAGCCCCACGATGGGTGACGATGGTTTGGGCAGCCGCCGCATCGTCATCCACCGGGAGCTGTTGATAGGCCTGCGCCATATCCAGTTTGGCGAATGTGCAACCCTGCCCCAGGGAATGGAGCAGGTGTTGCACTACAGGGACTGGATAGGGGTTTGCCTGAAGGGCCAAGTTGATCGTCGACTTGTAGTCGGCGCAGATCCTCACCGACCCGTCTGGTTTAATTGGGAGGACGATGGGGGTCTCCCAAGGGGAATGATCAACGGGCTCGATGACTCCCTGCGCCAACAACTTATCCAGTTCGGCGTCAACCTTGGCCCTTAAGGCAAAAGGCACCCTACGGGCTTTCAGCCTAATGGGAGCAACCTGAGGGTCTAAACTTAAAGATATGGGGGTCCCTTTGTAACGGCCTAACTGGCCGTCAAAAACGTCCGAAAATTCCCTTAAGGTGTCCTCGAGAGTGCTAGGAACCACCCGGTGGACCCCCCCAATTGATAATCCCAGGGCAGGAAACCAATCCAGGCCCAGAAGGGCTGGCAAGTCATCCCTGACTATAAGGATGGGTAGCTTTCCCCGGAATTGGCCATAACATACAGAGATAGGGAAGGATCCCAGCGTAGGAATCACCCTCCCTTGGTAATCCCTTAGGGAAACCTCAGATTGCCTTAGGCGTTTCTGGGGCACTTTAGGGCACAGTTTGGCGAAGAGAGACCAGGGCAGGAGGGACCGAGAAGAGCCAGAGTCCACCTCCATCCGGCACGGCTGACCTTCCAGCTGGACGGAGGTCGAGACCTTCCGGGCCCCTGCAATGGCTTGGCTCGCCGTACTGTCAAAAGTAGATGGTTGACTGGTGGACTGGTAGCAATCTTCCGACCTCTTCGGTGGCCGCTGCTGCTGGCGGCGCGGTTGTGCCTGGGAACGGCCGGGAGATTGAAGGAACGAGGGTGCCGGCAATAATGCCCTGCAGACCTTAGCCAGGTGGCCTTCGCCCTTGCACCGATTACAGATGGCATTCAAAAATGGGCAAGCCTGGCGTTTATGACGGCCTCCGCAACCCCGGCAGGGCACTGCGGACGCCTGTTGGGCTGCAGGTTGCGGTTTCGGCTTCCTTTTAGGCACAGTCCTCATCTGGGCCACCACTTCTTCCTCTGGATCCTCATAAGCCAGGTCGTCCTCGACCATGTGGGCTTGTGGCGATGCGTCAGGCGGTGCTCGCTCTGGTGTGGCAATCTGTAACCGCTCAATGTCGGCCGTGGATTGCTCAGATAGTTCAGCGGCTCGGGCAGTTTCCACGGCCTGGAGGAGTGTAATTCGGTGATTTTGGAACATGCGGCTCCACAGGTTGACATCGCGGACCCCGCACACAAACTGTTCCACCAAATTTTCCTCAAGGTTGGAGAACTCGCACTGGGCAGCCACCATCCGCAGAGCCTCCAAAAATTGACTGATGGATTCATTCTGTTTTTGGACTCGCCTGCGGAAGGCAAAACGGCGAGCGATGACTGAAGAATCACTGCATAGTGATTCTTCAATCTGGCCATGAGTTCGTCCCACCCAAGTTTGTATGCTGGCCGTGGGGCTGCCAAAGCTCTTGCTGAGGCGAACATAGATGGCTCGCAGCATGAGAGGAAAAAGCTGCATTTTTCCTCTTCGGTTTGAGCCTGATTTTTGGAAGCGATCAGGTAACACTCAAACCTCTCCATAAACCCTTCCCAAGATTCTCCGGCCGAACCAAAGGGGGCAAAAGGAGGTAGAGCAGATGTCATCCTGACGGTTGTGAAGGGAGAGATACTGAGGGCCACAAAAAAAAAAAATTTCCCTCTTCAGGCAGCGTTCGTTGCCGGTCTGGAAGGCGGCAGCTAACTGTCTGTCTCTCTCTTTCCACCCTAGCGTCGCGGAATCGCTGATCCCATCCTCGTCGCCAGTTTAGAGGTTCGGAATGAGGGACGCGACCACAGGGTGAACAGCTAACAGGATTTATTCCAAGCTAAGTATAACAGCGATTCAGTTCATAACCAGCCCGCCAAAACCTTATATACTCGGGCTTCAACCAATCAGAAACAAGCATTCAGCCGGCAACAGCCTCCCTCGCGTCCTAACCAATCCGGACGGAGGAGGCTGTTGCTGGCCAGCACAAAGGTGCTGAAATACAAGAACAGCGAGGCCATTTACATGGCTTATACATATTAATGAGGCTATGAATATTCAATACAAACAGTCCACAAGAGGGTTTCAGTCATTTCTGAATGTCAATAATGAACATTCTCTAATCAAAGAATTCAGTTTGGCCATCTTAGTAAGTTCTGTCAATTTCACCAATCATTCCCCCATTGTGGGTAGTGCTGAATTATTCCATCTTTGTGCATATAATTGGGCCACAGTAATTATATATTGAAATAATCTTCCATTACTGTTTTCTAATTGTGTAGTCATCAGTCCTAAAAAGGAAATGTTTTGGCTTCCATTGAATACTATTTTTTAAAAATCCTCTGTATTACTGTGCATATTTGAACCCAATTTTATAGCTTTTTTACACGTACACAAAGCATGATAGGATAACACTTCAAGTTGTTCATATTTCCAACATTTGGAAATACATTCTAGATAATTTTATGGTGTTGTGAACTAATGATACATCATTTTATAAACATTGTCTTTATGATTACAACAAAATGTAAATTTCAACCTTGTTGACCACTTATCTTCTATTTATGCTTACATATATTATAACCAAGATTCTTAGTCCACTTTTTCATTTGTTCTTTAACCTGTTTGTCTTCCATTTCAAATTTCAGCACATTTTAGCAATTACATATTAATGATTAAAATGCAATTACACTTCAAATTCTATCATACTTTGCTCCATACCTTAAGTTTTTAAATTCATTTTAAATTTTGGTGACAATTGTAAAGGGAAAACCATTGACAACTATTTCTTATTATATATGTAAAATATATAGAAGAAAAAAGGAGACAGGCATGGAAGAAGACTTTCTGAGATAGGTCCATTGAAATAACTTAGCCAAAGTTCACAACTCTAAAGCCATGTGATGGACCCTTTCAGTATGTATTCACTTTATCAATGCCTCTTTTTTTCTACAGAGAGAGAGAGGGAGGGAGGGAGGGAGGGAGGGAGGGAGGGAGGGAGGGATAAATATTGTTATTATGAATTAAAGTCCATGTAAATTTAGAATCGACTAACTGAATAATATTTAGAACTTTTTAAAAAAACTTGAAAACTTTCTTCAAAGTTAACAATGATGAGCAAATAGAAGAATCAGAATTACATGTTCTTTAGTTAATTCAAGCAAGGGCCTCAAGATTTTATGATATTATGGAACCCAGGGGGGACGGAAGTGCTTATGTGTGCTTTTTTTTCAAATTTCAAAAGAAACATGACTTGTCACAATTTCAGCATTTTTTGAAAAAACATCCAAACATCATCCACAAATATCATTCCAGCATGTTCCCCTTTATTTATTGATGCTACCTTTTATGGTATAGGTGCAGACAATCTAAGAACAAAGAACCTGTCAAAAATGTCTCTTTTAAACAAAAGAGATAAGGCAACTCAGCATTCCTTAGTGGACAAGGTTAGGGGGAAATACTAAGATCTGTAACAGAGACGGAAGTCATGGTGTCTTCAAGTCAGGGCAATACAGCAGGTGACAGGGAGTACATTGCCTGGGGCCACTTCAAGAGGCTATTGCTACTTTCCTCACACATTTTCTTGAATGAATGTTTTTCTCCTGAGGCAGTGCTACACAGAATGAGTTAAAAACCACTTTGGAACATCAGATGCCATGTCAGAATGCTTCACATAGACTGCCGCAAAACTGCAGTGCATATAATGATTTTTCTCTGCTTCATTTGTCATCTCCAAAATGTAGATGTAAGGTCTACAATGGCCCACTTAACGTCTTCAGGTCTATTTTTATCCATATCAAGATTTTTTTTAATCAAATGGATTTTGGAAGAGCTGTTGCTTTGCAAATAACGCTCTGAGTCACCAAAATCAAAGAGCGTTCCTATTATTTGCTTGTCAGACATTTTTTCTCATGCTAAACATCCAGGAAGTTCACAGAATGACCATCCGTCCTAGTTACTTCCATTTTTCTGTTTCACCCACAATGCATTATACTTGCAGAACAGCATATTAAGAAAATCTGTATGCCAATAATGGATTAAATAAAATAATATGTTGTCATACATTCTACTAAACATTTATCTATTGTTTTATTTTCGGTTTTCATCATGTATTATTTGTATAATAACTCAAGATGGAAAATATATCTAAAATTCCTTTCTCCTATTTTCTGCCTTACAACACTCGTGTGAGGTGAGTTGCTCTGAGAGAGAGAGAGAGTGACTGGCCCAAAGTCACCCACATGACTTTCATGCTTAAGGTGGGATTAGGACACATATTTTCCTGATTTCTAGCCTGATGCCTTAACCACTAGATCGGGGGGGGGGGGGCATGGCCTGGTCGCTGCAGCTCATTTAGTGACTGTGGCCAGGCTGGGCACAAGCTGGTCACTCACCATCTCAGGGACAGTCCTATGGGACACCTATGGGCCTATCAAGGGCAGGACCCACCCTGCGTACAGTGTGTTTAATACATTTGCACTAGAACTAGACCAGCCATTTTCATTTGCTGTGATAAAATACTTTTTTATCTGAATGTGATAACTAAAGATCCTGAACTAGAGCACTGTATGGGAGAATATTTGCTTTTGGTTCTTTGTACTTATTTGCATTTTTGTATTAGTTTTATATATTTGATACAGTAACTTGACAATCAATAAAGTTTTCTTCTTCAGATGAACAGTAAAGGATAGAGAGGGAGGAAAGTTTAAGGTTCTCTCTCTCTCTCTCTCTCTCTCTCTCTCTCTCTCTCTCACACACACACACACACACACACACACACACACACACCAAAAAAGAGAAAGGAATAATTAACATTTTAAAAAAATGAAATCCTTTACAGAAATCCTAGTCAACATGAAATTTGTATTTGAAGGAGCAATACATAAGACAAACTATTTACCTGCTTTTCATTTGAATGCTGCCCATAGAAAAGTTGTTCATGCTAATCAAATTTTAGCTCCACTAATTTGGTGAAGGTCAGCGTCAATATCAAGCACATGCTGGCTGAAAAGGATACATTAACAAGGGCATTTTTGCTGAAAAGAAAAAAAAAAGGAGTGGGGGCTTCTTCCTTAATTTCTAAGGCTTCATCAGCATATGAAGCATTCTGTCTATGCCCTATGGTTAAAAAGGGTTGGAGAAAATTCCAAAGCTTATTTGTGTTCCTTTTTTTGTTCTTTTTCCTAGATCTCATTCTTTCTCCAATCTGATCTCAAATAGCATTTGGTTCAGAAATATCCATCATGTGTACAGCACAGGCAGGGTGATTTTTCAAAATATCTTTTAAATAATTGACCTCGCATTGGCTTCAGTTATTCATAGCCCTTGCCTTGAAGTAGATCCTAAACAGCTATTCTCAATTTAAACATATATTATCCTACCTTAAGTGCATTTATTCTCAGCCCCTTTCCAAAGTTATTGGCTATTTTGTCTCCCAGAATTAAGGATTATTGAAGCATATGTAACGAGAACTTTGTTCTTCATAACTCATCTCTTCAGCTACTGGTTTACCAGTGAAGCAGCATTATTTGCAGGCAGCAGCTTCAGAGAACTAATGACTTTGTTGCCACTTTAAAGAGGAAGACAAAGGCAGGAAAAAGAAGAAAAAATTCACAGCTTAATGAGAGGATGAATCAATTCACGGTATTTTATTGCAAACAGCTTGATGAGAAATATCATTAATACTACCATTTAACTTTGAACAGGCATCTCTATATGATTCTTTTCCTTTGTTTTAAAATACCGATTCAGTATCTATTCCTTCTAATTTAAAAGCTCAAGAAGATCTCCTCTAGCTCTTATTTTTACTTTAACATCAAAGTGAATTCTAGGAGACATAGGGTAGTTGGTGAAAATTCTGTGTTTTTAAATATCCAATTTATGTATTTATATTAACATTTTCATTAGCAGAATTCCCAACTTGTAGAAGAACTCAAAATAGCTTTGAAGAATGCAAAACAGCTAGTAGACTTCCTCCAAATGATTACACTATTGTGAGATAGATTGGGTAGCTCCAGTGTGGACTTCATGGAATTTCACTCTCTATCCTAAAGTAGCTAGATTATCGTGCATCAGAGGTTTTCTGGGCAGATTACAAGAATTTGAGAAAACCAATGGCTGGAACCTTAGCTGAATGCTATTTGTTAATGTTCACTATTTTCTTTTTTGCTAAAATACAATAACACTTTATTCTCAGTGACATAAGCAGTCTAACTCACTACATATCACCGTAATTTGTATCAAAATGTAATTATGATTGACTCTAAATATTTTCAGGGCGGAAAAATAACTTGTGGTAGGTGAACTGAAGTAGCTATAAAGAATAAAATACCCCCATTTTACAATTCTGTAATGCCTTAATTCAGTGCCAACAAATTAGTTGGTAAAACTGTATAAAGAAGGTGAATATTTATTTCATTAAATGGAGGAAGTAATTATTAATCTCCATAAAACTTTTGTTCCTTTATTGTAAGTCCTGTAATGAAGTTTATTAACAATGAGCTTATCTTAATCAAAACATATAGCCACTTTTAGCATGTTTTATTTTGAACTTCATTCCTGCCTGCCTGCCTGCTAGCCTGCCTTATCTATCTATCTATCTATCTATCTATCTATCTATCTATCTATCTATCTATCTATCTATCTATCTATCTATCTATCTATCTATTTATCTATCTAGTTAAATATATCTAAGAAAGAATTTTAAAAAGGACTGGTTTGTCTCAAAGATACTTTTTAAAAAGTTAAACTATATTGTGCCTACTGTGAAGATTAACTATGGAAGATAAGTCCCACCTTCCTAATTATTCAGCAGACCATTTAATTGTAATCAATGCTGATCAATTTGCATCACCACATAACTGCCACAGATATTCGTACTCCAGCTCATTGCTATCAGAACAGCCAATTATAATAGCAATGCATTATTTTAAAAATGAGGGTATCTTACACTGAAAAAATGCAGTAGCTATTTCAAATATCTTTTTTTCTTTCCTGGCTATCTCTGCCAAATGACCTTATATCATAAAATCAGATGAAATAATATATGATTAATTTCTTTTTGGAACCCCTGTTTGTAAGGTGTTATACTTGCATTAGCATGTCTAATTGCTTAATGACAAATCAGATATGGTTCATTGCTGGTAAGTGTAGAAACATGTTGTTTGAAGGATATGGCTTAATTAGTCTACTCCTAAAAATACGTCCCTCATGACCATTGGATGTAATCATTATTTTATGTATTTAACTGTGAAATTTATATTTACTTAGTAGGCTCAAGATTCTCTCTTTATTTCATCCTGAGTAGCTAAATGTGCCACATTTAGATTTTAAAGGAAGTCACAAAATCTCAACAGCGGGTACTAAATAATAAGGGAAGGAAATTTAAATAGCTATTATTGCCATGAAACAGATGTATTCTTTCAACGAAAATACAAGAAGGATAATATTGCACTCATAAAACACAGAGGGGAATACATATAGAGGGAAACTCATTTTAATTCCTCATTTAATAATGTACAGCAGGGGATGTCTCCTAGATCAATGAGGCAATTTGGGCAATCCTTTTTTTCTTGATCAGCAAATCTGAATTTGACTTCTTTCCAAGGACACACTAAGACTTTTTTTTAACTTCTCTAGATCAGTGTTACTCAACCTTGGCAACTTTAGAATGTGTGGACTTCAATTCAGAAGTTGTGGATGATCCATCAATGGAGTCTTTTAAGAAGAAACTGGACAGCTATTTGTCTGGAATAGTATAGGGTCTCCTGCTTGAGAGAGAGTTGGAGTAGAAGACCTCCAAGGTCCCTTCCAACTCTGTTATTCTGTTATTTTGATTTTTTTTTCACCCTAGACCAAGCCCCATTCATGACACAATGAAACATAGCAAAATGAAAGGCTCCCGGAGACCCAGCAAACACAGCTATAGCTTAACTATGTCTTAATTATATTTCAGGAGTAGTATTCATAATAATTGCTAGTTGACAGCTTCTGAGTGACTGGCAATGAAGTTGAGCAAGTTTATACACACTTTCATTTCAGACCTGCTTTTTTGAGGTTCCATTCTGCATTAATGACTTCCTCATGTACTGTATGGATGATCGCTGCTTGTTTACATTCTCTTAATTTCTGCTTGTCACCCTAGATCAGTTAGGGTGGAACGTTCTGTTCATTAACTGAATTGGGATAGATAGAAGCAACTAACAAAGACTCCTGGTCAACCTCATGGAATCTTGCATACTGAAAATCATATTGTTCATTAATAATTAAATTTTTAGCTTTGATTATTTATACTTAAAATGATTTTCTATTATTTACAATTATTGTTAATATTATACATGACTTATAAATCAGTAACTAATTATCCAAAGTTTTCTAAGTCAACTCTGCTAGAGACTATTTCAGGTTAAAGTTACCTAAGACTCAGTGTTTTATAGCCAGTCTCTTGTAATGTAACATACATACATACACATACACGCATATACGCACACACACACACACACACACACACACACACACACATGATGATACGTCCTGCCTACCAAACATCTGGAAACCAGCCCTAGTCAACAAATGAACCCCACTCACCACCCAGGCTGTTACAACACGAAACAACAATGTACACACAGCCAGCACCAATCAGCACCAATCTACCAATCATGATACAGCCACACAAACAATCACTCCACTTACTGAAACAATGTCAGCACTCCATACCCCCCCACACCAAGATTTATAGAAAGATGGCAGCTCCAATCACACTTTAAGCCCAAAACCCAGCCTGAAGATGGTGAGTGAGACCTCGCCGAAACGTTGCCAAGACAATCTCAATCTTACACGGGAAAAGACCTGAATACAACAAGACCAGCATATATATATATATATACAAATATAACAAAGGCAACAGTAAAAATATTGGGTTTCTGTCGTGATGGACTCTTGTGATGAGCCGAATGACAGATGATGGAAGCAGTTAGCTTCCTCCCATAATTGGGGCTTACCAGGGGTTGTAAAAATCTAATAGATACCTTTCACCCTGGCTTCGCTGATAACGGATAAGAGCCTGTGGCCTAATTGCTAAGATCTCTGCCTAGTATGCCTAGTATGCAATATAGTCCAGGTTCAAATCCCAGTAAGGGTATGGCTAGCTGATAAGAGCTAAATAGCTTGAAATAGATCTATACTAGTCTCCCTTTATTTATTTATCAGCACAAATAAAAAAAACACAAATATAACAAAGGCAACAGTAAAAATATTGGGTTTCTGTCGTGATGGACTCTTGTGACGAGCCGAATGACAGATGATGGAAGCAGTTAGCTTCCTCCCATAATTGGGGCTTACCAAGGGTTGTAAAAATCTAATAGATACCTTTCACCCTGGCTTCGCTGATAACGGATAAGAGCCTGTGGCCTAATGGCTAAGATCTCTGCCTAGTATGCCTAGTATGCAATATAGCCCAGGTTCAAATCCCAGTAAGGGTATGGCTAGCTGATGAGAGCTAAATAGCTTGAAATAGATCTATACTAGTCTCCCTTTATTTATTTATCAGCACAAATAAAAACACACACACACACACACACACACACACACACACACACAGACATATATATATATATATATATATATATATATATATATATATATATATATATATATATATATATATATATATATTACAAAAAATCATGTTTTTACCTGTCATATACATCTATATAATATACATATATAAAAACATTCACGTATTTGAATGCAACGTTGTGTCAAAATTTCAAAGCAATCAGTGAAGAACTTTCAGAGATTAGTGATTTTTAACAAACAATCATTACATTTTATGTATATAGATATACATACACATACATACATATATATATGAGAGAAATTAAAAGTTCAGTTTTGAATACCATAATGTTATGATTATTACTGATTATTCTTTACATCATAAAAATATTTCCAGGACCTAGTCTATTGATATATTCTACAATATAGGAATAGAAATTTCCACAATACAGGGTTTTTATGCACCAAGTGTGGAGACTATGAAATGAATAAAATGTAAATGATTATGCAAAGACTTTCACATGGAACCTTGTCATTTCCATGCTTTAAACAGCTTCCAAAGTTCACTGAAAGGTACAGAAAGTGACACTGAAGTGAATTTAATATGAAAACCAGAACTATATAAAGGCAGAAGAAATTTGTTCTATTTTTTATTAGAACATGCAGAAACACATGCATTCTATATGTTTACAACAGCTTCTTTTTTCTTAACTACCCACTTTCAAAACAACATACATACCATTTAAAGCCCATATCCAATGTTATTAGGCATGAAGTAAATGTTAATAAAACATATATCATAATATTTCTGAAGAATAATACTGAATCCATACAATCTCATAAAGCTTTGTTTAACATGGATGATGAAGTTTTGAACCAATAATTATTAATCAAGGAAAAGGCATAAAATACTGCCTTTTTCCTATTGGTTAATTCATTGATTATTAGGTTTTTATCCTGTCTTCATTATTTTATAAGTAAATCAGGATAGCAAACATACTGAATATTCCTTTGTCCTTTTTTCTTCACAACAACAGCCATTTGAGTTGTGTTGGGCTAAGAAAGTGATTAGCATTAGCACTAACTAGCATTAACCCCATTACCACTCTACTTTCATGTCTACACACTGTATATGAAAATAGTATATATAATATTGAAAATATGGATGTTCAAGAACAAGCATAACCTGTACCAATTACAGTAAATATATTACATATACAGTACATATATTAGCAACTTCTGGCAAATGAACTAAGATGATAAATGAAACATAAATGAGAGTTAACACTGTTTATTGAACTGGAGCCCTCATCAAGTCACAACTATAATAATATGTACAATTATATTATTTTTATAATCCAGAAACTGAATTACTGGTTTAGTTTATTTTAATAAATATATTTTTGAATATATTTTATTATTTTTACATTTAAAACAATGCAGTACCGCGAAGTCGAAGTGATCATACATTCACATTATATACAGCTAGTCTCAACCATTAACTATTAGCCTACTTAATACATTGTCTATTCTTCTGTCCAATCACAATATACATAGTTTGTTCCAGACTTGTCACCTTGTCTTATACCAATCATAAAATCTGTTCCAGACTTCAAAATATTCTGATTCCCCTTTATTTCTAAGTTCAAGAGTGAGCCTATTTGTTTCCGCACAGGCCAACACTTTTCTGATTATATCTAGCTCTGATGGTGTATTTTCTTTTTTCCAACATTGTGCATAGGTTATGTGCATCGCAGTTAGTACATGTATAATTAGGTAAAGTGTATCTTTCTTAAACCCCTCCGGTATAATATCTAGGAGAAAAATTTCTGGTTTAAACAAGATTTGGTCTCCCACCATTTGTTCTAACCATGATTGAATCATTTCCCAATATTTTTTTTTGCCTCATTGCACCTTCACCACATACGATAAAAAGTGCCTGGTGTTTTTTTACACTTGGGGGCCAGATTTTTAAACATTTTGGAGAGCCGTTCTGGAGGGTTTAGTAAATATATTTAATTACATGACTGGATGCAAGACACCAACCAAAGTAAGATATCTAAATTGTATCTAAAACTACCATTAAATTTTAAAAAATAAATCAGAAACATTATAATTTGCCTTATAAAATGTATTTATACTATATTAATAGTTGGCTAGGTCAATATCCAGGAAATTATTTGAATGCATAAATATCAAGTACAGCCTACATTTTTTTTAAAAAAAGGAAAACCTTCTCTACATTCATAATATTTTTGGTGGCAGTTGTTTTTGCTTTGCATTTAACAATAAGCAAAGGATGCTTTTATATTACACAATTCCACTCCTGAATACTTCCATGTTTTTACTTATTTATTTATATTCCTTATAGCCTACATGTTATTGATGAGTAAATGTCTCCTGAAAAACAGAATTAAATTATGTACAGCCACATGAATTGCATCCTGGGCTACTTAAAGTTCTTCTTGATGGTCTGGAGAAATCACAGAACATTAGTGAAGTCGGGGGTGGGTGCAAAAATAATTCATAAATTGAAAAAGAAGGAATCAAAGAACTGGAACGTGTTTAGCTTTGTGTCTAAGGTGGGATTAGAAGTCACAGTCTCCTGGTTTCTAGTCTGATGCCTTAGCTTCTATACCAGATAGACTCCCCCCCCTTCTGTCTCCCCTCTTCATCCATCTCACTTATTTGTATGCAGTCACATATATTTCTTCAAAGTACAGTTAAACAATGTTTATGCAGCAACTTTATAGCAATAGCAGTTAGACTTATATACCGCTTCATAGGGCTTTCAGCCCTCTCTAAGTGGTTTACAGAGTCAGCATATTGCCCCCACAGTCTGGGTCCTCATTTCACCCACCTCGGAAGGATGGAAGGCTGAGTCAACCTTGAGCCGGGGAGATTCGAACCGCTGAACTGCAGATAACAGTCAGCTGAAGTGGCCTGCAGTACTGTACCCTAACCACTGCGCCACCTTGGCTCTTCAGAACATGTGAAACCACTGAAAACACTGAATTGGTAAAGGGAATGACTGAAGGATTTGGAAGTTTTACCTGTGCTTGTTGGAAAAAAATGCATGAAGCAAAAGTGAATTAATAAATCAGGTTCTTAGGATCATCATTCAATATTTGCTTTTTGTGCTAATTGTGAGAGATGGGTCACTTTTTTAAAGGAAGATGAACATAGTAATGCAAACATTAATTTCCATGCTATTTCTCAGCTGCACAACTGATTTGTTTAAAATCTTAAGAGAATAGAAATAAATGCTGAGCTTCCTTACCAATGATTTATTCTCTAATGTGTACAATTCAGTTTCAGTACTCAGACAAGGCCAGGTCACAAATATTTCTACGTAGATAGCATATATTATCTAAGGAAAATACATGCTATCTACATATCTGACAAAATTTGGCTCTGGCCCACAAAAATGTCAGCCATGGTAATTATATTATAATAACTGCAATAACTAGCAATAATATTTTTGTTCTGCTATCTTTATTTTATAGATATTTTATAGATATTTTATAGAATTCAACTCCCAGAAATCTTCAGCCAGCATGGACATGGCTGATAATACTGGGAGTTGGGTCATATAATTAAGAGGGTGCTAAAATTGGGGAAGACTGATTTATCTCTTGAATTATTGTCCAAAAACAGTGTTTCTCAGTTTTTAAGATATGGGGACTTTAACTCTCAGGTCCTGAGGTTGGGGAACAGTGTCCTACAACCTTAATCAAAATTATACTATAGTAATGGAATTGTTTGGGGGAAGTGACTTCACTGTTCCATAAAGAAAATACAAATGGATATCCATGGCCATCTCTGAATACATCTTTGAAACAGTGCAGAGAAGAGCAACAAAGATGATTAGGGGACTAGAGGCTAAAACATATGAAGAGCAGTTGCAGGAACTGGGTATGTCTAGTTTAATGAAAAGAAGGACTAGGGGAGACATGATAGCAGTGTTCCAATATCTCAGGGGTTGCCACAAAGAAGAGGGAGTCAAACTATTCTCCAAGGCACCTGAGGGTAGAACAAGAAGCAATGGGTGGAAACTAATCAAGGAGAGAAGCAACTTAGAACTGAGGAGAAATTTCCTGACAGTTAGAACAATTAATCAGTGCAACAACTTGGCTCCAGAAGTTGTGAATGCCCCAACACTGGAAGTTTTATAGAATAGATTGGACAATCATTTGCCTGAAATGGAATAGGGTTTCCTGAGCAATGGGATGACGGGTTTCCTGAGCAGAGGGCTGGACTAGAAGACCTACAGGGTCCCTTCCAACTCTGTTATTCTGTTACTTACTGTACTTCATACATATTTTTAACTATTTGTGTTATATCTGTATGATAGGCTGTTCCAGGCTCCCAACATAATAAATAGACAAATCATTAAATGTCAGAATAAAAATTTATTTTATTTATCTTTTATATGTACATTCATATATACACTGGAGAAGAGCCTAATGCTGGGAAAGATTAGAGGGCAAAAGAAGAAGGGGACGACAGAGAATGAGGTGGCTGGATGGTGTCACTGAAGCAGTAGGTGTGAGCTTAAATGGACTCCAGAGGGTGGTAGAGGACAGGAAGGCTTGGAGGAACGTTGTCCATGGGGTCTCAATGGGTCGGACACGACTTCACAACTACCAACAACAAATATACAGTACATTCATTTCAAGGGCTCAAAGTATTTTTCATATTCTTTAATATGTGTAAATAAGTACTTAAACATGTCAGATATTTTTTTATTTAAGCTGCATTAAGCAGTACTGTTGGCTACTGATAATATAAACAATCATAGTGGCAACTGTAGCTTCATATTATGACCAGTATGTAATTGAGAAGGATGCATTGATATCATTTTATAATTTTATTCTAGTTTATGTCAGAGCTGATGCTCTTCTTACTTATATTAAATTGAGTAAGATTGAGCAATCAAATTATTTATCTAATCCTTTTCTGTGATATCTAGGTATCTCTATATTGTAATTCAAGTTAATTACAGGTAGTCCTCGATTTACAACAGTTCATTTAGTGATTGTTCAAAGTTATAACAGCAATGAAAAAAAGTGACTTATGAACATTTTTCACACTTATGACCATTGCATCATCCCCATGGGCATGTAATTTACATTTGGCAACTGATTCACATTTATGACAGTTGCTGTGCCCCTGAGTCATGTGATCTCCCTTTTCTCCTTGTAAAGGAATAGTTAGGTGTTCTTGTCTATACAGTATTATCTCTTATTGTGAGACAATAAGTTACGCCTAACAATCACTCAAGCCTGGTCTTCATTCATTTTAGCCTTGCTATTAAGTTTAACCTATTGGGAGCAACTCAGGAATTGTGGTGATTTTATGATGACTCTGCTATTTCATTGTGTCCATTCTTTCTAATTCAATCCTAATCAAATCTTTGAAAAGAGTTTTATTATAATGCAGTATGATTGAAGCAGGATTTTTCTTCTGTTTGTGACTTGAGTAAATTATTTCTTTTTCTGCATCCATTCCTTTGCCCCACATATATTATATCTCATTGCTCCAAAGTAGGTATATTATATCTAAGTTGCAAACAGAATGTATCCTCAAACTGTTGCCTTTGGTGATACAAAATTTTGTAGCCCAAATGTGGAGTGGCTGCTCCAAAATGAAGAGTAGCCAGCCAGATGCATGTTCGTTTGGCTATCCTTTGGCTGAATCTCCTGCTAGATTTTCCTTGAAAAATTACTTTTAAACTGTTCTGGAAAGCTGAACCTAATTGAAATTATAAACAGGTCCTCCAGAAAGCTGTATCTTTAATGGACCTGCCTGATATAGCAAAAAAAGGCAGATAGATGGCTCCTGGGGGTGGATGGGTGGGGGGTGAGTCATACTTTAAAATAGAATAAGGAAAAAAAATGTTTTCTTGCATTTTCCCTCAACTCTCATTTAAAGTTGATAATACCAATTTGGCTTTTGAAATATCTTCCAAGAGGAGAGAAATTTGTAAAATTATATTGGGTGTGTTTGTTTCCATCTACAAATGTCATATTTTCATGTTCTCTTACATCTCTTTAAAACCAAGAGCTGATTTTACTTCACACGCTTATCTCTCCAAGTATCAATTTACTTATATAATCTAATGATTTACAGGGCTCAGTAATCCCCATACTTCATGGAATGGAAGAATAGCCATATTCTCAAGGAATTTAAAATATAATCAGGGTGGGAACCATATGAATTTCTGAGAGATTCTGTTCCAGAATGCAAGTGCTGCAATAGTGAAATCATATTTCCCAGGTGGTGATCTGATTTAGTTGAGTGGACTTGGACAACATCCACTCTTCCCAGTATATTTGATAGTTAAAAAAAATCATAGGAAGTTGTTTCCTCAGATAACTGTTGTGGCCCAGCAGGAGCCATTGGAGCTGCCACCAGACTCCAACAGCGAGGGGCCCTATGAGTCGGCTCTGGAGGATCTGGAGGACCATGGACAGGGTTCCAGCAGGGCGCAGAGAGGCTGATTGGCCACCAGGTGGCGCCTGGGCCTTGGACCAGTGGGGAGACAAGGGAGAGTGATCCGGATGCCAGTAGTGAGTTGTTCCTGGATGCCAGGCACCGAAGAGCTAATGGGCATCAAGAACAGTTGCGCAAGTACAGGCGGTAATTGCACTCAGCTAGTGGTCATTAGGCTCCTCTCCAGACTATAAAAAGACTGCTTGTACACACACCCCTCTTGTAGAAGTCAACGCATTGACTAAAAGTTGAAGAATTTTTATAACTAGCTTGGCAGACTGGATTGCTGCCAAGACTTGTCTGAGTTGCTGCCAAGGTCCTTATCTGTTTGTTATGCTTGGCTTTCAGCCACTGAGGTTTTGGTTTCTTGCTATTAAAGTACATTCTAGTTAAACTTGTCTCGGCATTCATTACTGGATGGAGGAGAGGGTCAGAACAGATAACTAGATCCTGTGCCATGAAGGACTTTATAGAAGATAACAAGCACATTGAATTGTACTTGGAAGTTCACTAACTCATGAAACACATATAGAGTGCAACATGCCGATTGCTGCCCATACCACTGGACCATGTATAGCTTCTGAGCAGTGTTCAAGTTTAGCCCTAATGGAGAACATTGCAATCATTGAGTTGTGAGCTGATTAGGGTGGGTGTGACTGATATACATTAAGCACTATTTCATTTAATCTTACATTACATAAAGGTGGAAGGATTGTGCCGTGCCATCATTGTATTCTCATAACTCTGTCCTGTCCTTTTGGTATTCCATATTGTATGTGTTTTATGTCATTTGGGGTCCTGATGATATCTGGGACGTGCCACAGGTTAAAAAGCTATACTAAACAGATATAGTTGATATTTATTAAGTTAGAAAAGCAGATAAATAAATTTGTTATGTGGAATCCAAAGAAATAAGCATATGGGTCACCTTAGACTGACATCTTGACTGATGCTGTCCAAAGTTAATTTATATATTTAAATAAATTACTATTTTTTCATAGAATTCCAGATTATAGCTATGTTAACAATAGCCAAAGAATTAGCTATGATTAATGTCATGCAATATGTAATGAATTGATCATGATTGACCACTTATTGCTAAACAAGTGACCCTTGTAAGTAGGAAATCATTCTATGTTTTGCGTTTTAATCAAGATGAATTATTTTGGTGTTCAGGTAGGTATTGTATACTACTTACATAAAAACTCAACCTTAATTTAATGTAATGATACTGAAATTATTTTCATTTAATGTTCACTAATACTTAAATCTAGTGTAAAAGAATCAGGGAGCTAAGCTTGGATCTGGATAACAAAGAGAACAAATAAGAGGACAAAATTTAAGTTTCACCGCATTCTTATTTATATTATCATTATTACTGGACTACTATTATTAGCCTTACAGTAGTTTAAGGGACACGGTGGCTCAGAAGAAACAGTTGGCTAACATGCTGAGCTTCTTCAAATCCCTAGTGCTGCATAACTGAGTGAGCTCCCTTTAATTGTCCCCGCTTCTGCCAACCTAGCTGTTTGAAAGCAAATAACAATGCAAGCAGAAAAATAGGGACCACCTTGGTGGGAAGGTAACAGTATTCCGTGCGCCTTCATTTTTAGTCATGCCAGCCACATGAGCATGGAGATGTCTTCAGACAGTGATAGCTCTTTGACTTTGAAATGGAGAGGAGCATCACCTGCTAGCAAGGGTGAAATTTAGCAGGTTCTGACAGGTTCTGGAGAACTGGTAGTGGAAATTTTGAGTAGTTTGGAGAATCAGAAAATGCCACCTCTGCCTGGCCCCAGAGTGGGATGGGAATGGAGATTTTGCAGTATGTTTGAGATTTGAGATTTTTGAGATTTTATTAATATTTGTAGGCCGCCCTTTTCCCTGAGGGGACTCAGGGCGGCTCACATAAAATCAGGGAAGGGAATACAAACAGTAACATAGACACATATAATAAAAGTAATAAGCAACATACATTCATCATTCGGGAGGGGCGGCTATCCTTGTCCCCAGGCCTGACGGGCTAGCCAGTTCTTCAAGGCTGTGCGGAAGGCCTGGGCGGTGGTGAGGGTACGAATCTCCACGGGGAGTTCGTTCCAAAGGGTCGGGGCTACTACTGAGAAGGCCCTCCTCCTTGTGGTTGCCAGCCGGCACTGGCTGGCCGATGGGATACGGAGGAGGCCCAATCTATGTGATCTAATTGGTCGCAGGGAGGTAATTGGCAGGAGGCGGTCTCTCAAGTATCCAGATCCACTACCATGCAGGGCTTTATGGGTGACTAATAGCACCTTGAAGCGCATCGGGAGATCGACAGGTAGCCAGCGCAGCTCGCGGAGGATAGGTGTTATGTGGGTGAACCGCGGTGCACCCACAATCACTCGCGCGGCCGCGTTCTGCACCAACTGAAGTCGCCGGATGCTCTTCAAGGGCAGCCCCATGTAGAGCACATTGCAGTATTCCAGCCTAGAGATCACAAGGGCCCGAGTGACTGTTGTGAGTGCCTCCCGATTCAGGTAGGGTCACAACTGGCGCACCAGGCGAACCTGGGCGAATGCCCCCCTGATCACAGCCGTCAAGTGGTGGTCAAACGATAGCTGTGGATCCAGGAGGACTCCCAAGTTGCGAACCCTCTCTGAGGGGTATAGAATTTGACCCCCCAGCCTGAGTGATGGAATATTGATCGAATCTTTGGGAGGGAAGCACAACAGCCACTCGGTCTTTTCTGGGTTGAGCACAAGCTTGTTAACCCTCATCCAGTCCATAACGGCCTCAAGGCCTCGGTTCATCACGTCTGCCGCTTCATTGAGTTGGCACGGGGCGGACAGATACAACTGGGTATCGTCCGCATATTGGTGGTATCTGATCCCGTGCCTGCGGATGATCTCTCCCAGTGGTTTCATGTAGATGTTGAATAGTAGGGGGGATAAGACCGAGCCCTGAGGCACCCCATATGTTAGGGGCCTAGGGGACGATCTCTGCCACCCCACTAACACCGACTGCGACCTGTCCGAGAGGTAGGAGGAGAACCACCGCAACACGGTGCCTCCCACTCCCACCTCCCGCAGTCGTCGCAGAAGGATACCATGGTCGATGGTATCGAAAGCCGCTGAGAGGTCAAGGAGGACCAGGATGGAGGGATGTCCTCCATCTCTGGCTCTCCAGAGATCATCGGTCAATGCGACCAAAGCGGTTTCTGTGCTGTAACCGGGTCTGAAGCCTGACTGGAAGGGGTCGAGATAGTTTGCTTCCTCCAAGGACCGTTGGAGCTGAAAGGCCACCACCTTCTCAACAACCTTCCCAAGAAAGGGAAGGTTGGAGACTGGACGATAGTTATTAAGAACAGCTGGATCCAAAGATGGCTTCTTTAGGAGGGGTCTCACCACCGCCGCTTTCAGTGCGGCGGGGAAGTTCCCCTCCCGAAGAGAGGCGGTAACAACCGCCTGGATCCAGCCTCGTGTCACCTCACTGCTGCTAGTAGCCAGCCATGAGGGACACGGGTCCAGTACGCAGGTGGAGGCACTTACAGCCCTCATGGCCTTGTCCACATCCCCGGGGGTAACATCCTGAAACTCAACCCAGAGATGTTCCACCTGATCCTCTTGTGTCTCGGCTGGAACTGCGGGGATGGAGTCCAAGTCCGACCGAAACCGAGCAATTTTGTCCGCTAAGAATTGGGCATAATCCTCAGCTCTGCCCTGCAAGGGTTCCCCCACTTCCCTTTTATTCAATAGGGAGCGGGTTATCTTAAACAGGGCGGCTGGGTGGGACTCAGCGGACGCAACCAAGGTGGCTATGTGAGATCTTTTCGCTGCCCTAAGTGCCCTGGTGTATTCCTTGGTGAAGGTGGTTACCATTGCTCGGTTCGATTCGGACTTATCGGACCTCCATCGGTGCTCTAGGCATCTCCTCCGGCGCTTCATCTCCCGGAGTTCCTCGGTGAACCAAGGGGGTCTCCGGGATCCGCCGCCTCGGAGGGGCCGTAGTGGCGCAATCCGGTCGAGGGCCTCCGATGCTGCCGAGTGCCAAGCAGCAACCAGAGTCTCTACCGGACTGTGGGCGAAAGTATCAGGAATGACCCCAAGCTCCGTCTGGAACCTTAGCGGTTCCATAAGTCGCCTGGGGCGGAACCACCTGGTCGGTTCCTCCTCCCTACAGTGGGGGTTTGGCCTCCGGAAGTCGAGCCTCAGTAGGCAGTGGTCTGACCACGACAGGGGTATGATGTCGTTACCCCTCAGACCAAGGTCACAAATCCACTGCTCCGAGAGGAATACGAGGTCGAGCATGTGACCCGCCGAATGGGTTGGGCCCCGAATTACTTGGGTCAAGCCCATGGCTGTCATGGAAGCCATGAACTCCTGCGCCCCATCAGAGTTTTCACTGAGCGAAGGCAAATTAAAGTCCCCCAGGACCATCAACCTAGGGAACTCAATTGCCAGCTCGGCTACCGACTCGAGGAGCGAGGGGAGGGCTGCTGCAACGCTGTTGGGAGGCAGGTACGTTAACAGCAGACCCACTTGACCCTTGAGGTCCAACTTTATCAGCAGAGACTCACACCCAACAAGCTCCGGAGCAGGGACCCTACGAGGAACTAACGACTCCCGGATAACAACGGCCACACCCCCACCCCTTCCCTGGGCTCTCGGCTGGTGCAGCACCTGAAATCCTTCTGGGCACAGTTCTACAAGGGGGACTCCTCCCTCTGGGCCCAGCCAGGTTTCAGTAATACATGCCAGGTCTGCCCTCTCGTCTAAAATTAAGTCCCGGACGAGAGGAGCTTTATGTACCACAGACCTGGCATTTAGCGACAGCAGCCTGAGTCCAGGGTCCTGATTACTTGCGCCATCTGGTCTCAGAGTGGGACTCATAGGGCCGGAAGGAGGGATCTCTGTGATGTAGCGAACCCTCCTTCCCCGGTAATGGCCTGCCCTAAAGTCCCCGCCATATCTGCCCCTCCCTGTTACGACCGTAATACCCCGACCCTCTCCCATGTCTCTAGTCCCCTCAACCACCCCCATAGCCTTCGCTTCTCCCGGCAGGTCCTCCGAATCAGGCATACTCATTCACTCACCCAAGCAGTCCCCACAGAAAAGTTAAAACACATAAAGTACAATGATAATAAATGATAAAAGTGGGATGTTTCCCCTACCACACCCACCAAGCCACACCCACCAAGCCACACAATGAACACCAAACCACGCCCACAGAACTGGTAGTAAAAAAATTGAATTTCACCACTGTGAGTCGGGAACGACTAGCACGTATGTGTGAGGGAAGCCTTTACCCTTACCTTATTTTAGATTCATTTTTTTTTCAAATGAAACATTCTTTCTATTATGGATGGATCAACAGTCGCAGAAATCTGAAGAAGCAGTTTCCCCAGATTTTCCTTCATCTGATATGAACAGCATTAAAGGATGAGGCACTGGGAACAATTTGAGATTCAGGATCAAACTAAGTTTATTTTTTTCTGCTGAGGCTGAAGACTAAGTTGCAATCTCATTCACTTCATTAGTAATTACACGAGGGCAGGTAAATATCTCTTCATGCATGAAATAACTCAGTTTAATGGTGCATCTAAAACTGCGTTTTAGGGCAGAAATCAAGTGCTTCACAGTCAAGAAAGAGGAAGCAAATGGCTACTTTAGGAATAATTGGTGATTATGGGACCAATAAACATCAGCACCTGGCTGACATATGCAGTTGGGACCACCAAAATTCTGACTATTTGCCATAGCATCCTTTTTTCACTTCTTTTTATATGTTAAATATAGGAAGATTGGCAGGATACACAACAGTTGATTTCAACCAACACATCAACACGTTAACACAAGTTAACAAGTCATTATGGAATTCACATTATGCAATATGTCCAAATAAGTACAGTACATTATTTGTTCATTTCTTTCGTTGATTTGCATCCCTATATGATTTATTTGTTCATTTTTTTGTTTGATTGATTTGTATCTGCACCATTCATCCAGGAACCTAAGACAATATAGAAAGTGTTCAGTCACCCTTATTTCTACCATAGCAAACAATAGTGTGTACTGTGTGGGGTTAGATGATCTGGCACAAAGTACCAAGTGGCTTTCCAAGACGTGACAGTGGACATGAACTTTGGATTTCTCAATGCTAGTCTGCCTCTTTAACTTCTTTAATCACTAGATCACCATGAACTCTGGTTTTTGACCCATCTTTGGGTTTGTTTGTTTTTTGCAAAATATGGAAAGCCTTCAGAAAGGATGATTGAAATAGGTTCTGTAAGTTTGTGATACAATGTGAAATAGACATATCCATTTTTATATCCTTTATGTTCATAACATTTCGTCATTTCGTCATTTTATTGACATTTATAGGCCGCCCTTTTCCCTAAGGGGACTCAGGGCGGCTTACATTTCATAGGAGGGGAGTGTAAGACAGGACACAAAAGAAATGTGAATAAAGGAAAATAACCAATAAAAACACAACATTCATTCGACATTCGGGCGGGGCGAGATTAGGATCTTATCCCCAGGCCTGACGGGATAGCCAGATCTTGAGGGCTGTGCGGAAGGTCTGGACGGTGGTGAGGGTGCGAATCTCCACGGGGAGATTGTTCCAAAGCGTCGGAGCTGCAACCGAGAAGGCTCTCCTCCGCGTAGTCGCCAGTCGGCACTGACTGGCGGATGGAATTCGAAGGAGGCCTACTCTATGCGATCTGATGGGACGAAGGGAGGTAATTGGCAGAAGGCGGTCTCTCAAATAGTCAGATCCACTACCATGAAGGGCTTTATGAATGGTGAGTAGCACCTTGAAGCGCACCCGGAGATCAACAGGTAGTCAGCGCAGCTCACGGAGGATCGTTGTTATGTGGGCGAACCGCGGTGCGCCCACAATCACTCGCGCGGCTGCATTCTGGACTAGCTGAAGTCGCCGGATGCTCTTCAAGGGCAGCCCCATGTAGAGCACATTGCAGTATTCCAGCCTAGAGATCACAAGGGCTCGAGTGACTGTTGTGAGAGCCTCCCGGTTCAGGTAGGGCCGCAACTGGCATACCAGGCGAACCTGGGCAAATGCCCCCCTGGTCACAGCTGACAAATGGTGGTCAAAAGTCAGCTGTGGGTCCAGGAGGACTCCCAAGTTGCGGACCCTGTCTGAGGGGTATAAATTTTGACCCCCCAGCCTGATTGATGGAACGTTGGCCAAATTGTTGGGAGGGAAACACAACAGCCACTCGGTCTTGTCTGGGTTGAGTACCAGTTTGTTAGCTCTCATCCAGTCCTTAACGGCCTCAAGACCCCGGTTCATCACGTCCACCGCTTCATTGAGTTGGCACGGGGCGGACAGATACAGCTGTGTATCGTCCGCGTATTGATGGTATTTTATCCCGTGCCTCCGAATGATCTCGCCCAGCGGTTTCATGTATATGTTGAATAGTAGGGGGGATAAGACCGAACCCTGCGGCACCCCATAAGTTAGAAAATGCTAAGAAAATGATTTCCACCTCAAAACTACACTAAATCTCAATGTTTAGCCCCATTCAATGTGTTGTAGAAATCCCAACAAGTCAGTAATAATGTTCATTTAGATAGATAACTTCAATTTTCATTAATGCTTGACTATCTTTTCCACAGTTATCCCCAAGTTATAAAAGAAATAAAGTTTTGATAACACGTTTATGACCGTCATTTTGATATCTCTGACTATCCCTTCATTCCACTGAAAATCTGGCAGTAAAAATATAGATCCACTTATTTTGATAAGTATGCCAAACACTATCATTATAAAATAAGGGCTGCTTGGCATTTGGTTCTCAAATAGCAAGCTTGTATTCAGTTCCTTGATTTCCAGTTTTCCCTTTTTAAGTGTTGCTCCTGAGAAATGGGTAGTCTATTGTGTTCAGTGTAGTTTTTAATATATTTAGGGCTAAGACTCTGCCTCATATTCCTCATATTCTTGGGGAAATCACCAAAAAGTGTGGGGTGGTTACAATAATTTCTTGAATCAATTGCATATGGCTGTGATACTATTTGCTGTAACCCTTTCACAATAAATCCTGGGTGTGTCTCAAATAAGGTTTGTTGCCTTCCTACAATAGTTATTTATTTCCAAGGGGTTTTTTCCCCTCACAAACTCCATCTACACAACTGGAAGCTGAGGAGTACTGCCAATAATGAGTGAAACCTCTGTTTTCAACATGTAGAAAGATCTCTTTGTGTTCTTCGGAAATGCCTCCCCCCCCCACCCCCAAATGAATTCTTTAGGAAATAAACTTTGCCACTTTTGGAAAGGAAAATGGCCCTTTCGGTATCACTTGAGCAAAAGACGGTTTCTGTATCAATGGAACTAATAGTGACCTGGCAGGTGCAGCAGAATAATTTGGAATGCAGATCTCTATGATCTCATTCTTTAAAGGATGATCCCTGGAAACTTTAAAAATGTTAAGTTCTCCGTTCAGAGTCACAAGTGACACTGAGGGGCAAAACCCCTGCATTCTTTTTCCAAAAGGTCAGCAAATACTGCCTCTTTGTACTATACTTCTTTTTTTCTGGAAATGGAGCCTGATGAATAATAATAATATCCTATAGATATTTTGAAAAATACTTAATTCTTTGGTCAATTTCAGAAAACAAGTGAATTTTACCAAATGTGGTAAGAAGGTGGTGAATGTGTGTGCATGTGTATGTATGTCCAGGTATGTGTGTATGTGTGTTCAGCTAGCCAGCCATCCAGTTCAGTCCAGTCGGTCAGTCAGTCAGTGAGCCAGTTAGCCAGTCATTCTTCAACAAAAACTTGAAGTCTGAGGGTTTTCTATTTATTGTTCAGCCATGGTTAAGGTTATTTATTATGGCTATTAGGAAAAATAATTTTATTATCCAGCCAGAAAGGGGATAGTTTTCTTTCCACTGACCTAGATATTTATTAATGATTCCCAGATACTATTTTCCACTTCTGTGCACTGCAGTATTTTAATTTAATGATATAAATTAGGAACCACCCCATGTGTTCGATTTGTACTTCTGATTTTCATTGATATCAATAGTTGGTGAGGCTTACCTATAGATGAAATTGAAGACCATTGTTACAGTAATAGTGATACCCAGGGTAATATCTACTGTATATTATTTCCAAAGGAAAAAAAAGCAAAAGTATTTTTAAAGTATTTTTTATCCTGTCTTAGTATTTTCAACTCAATAACTCATGGTGGTAAATATACTGTGCCTAATACTCCTTATTCTTCATATTTTCCCCACAACAACTCTGTGAGTTGAATTGAGTTGAGAGAGTGTGACCAGCCAGTCATCCAACCAGCTTTTATGGCTAAAGTGGTATCAAGAACCAGAAAAATCAGGTGAGCCAGACAGTTAGAACGGATATAAAGATTTGTTGTAAGCTTGAGCTCTCTATAAGAATCTGAACTACTATCAGCCAAAAGAAATTAGCAGGAGATAACAGTAGATTATCTCTTGTTGGTGTAAAGAGACTTATGACTGATGACACATTTGACTCCTCCTTCAGGATCAGCCTGGTAATCGCTTACAAGTGAGCTTAGATTTTGCAGTCTACAGTAAATTCCTTAACCATTATACCTGCAGCATCATAACAAGTTTAGATGATTCATATTAAATAGAAAGCATCTCAGTCCATATACTTGGTTACTTTGACTATCATGAAAGTGAATGAGTGGGGTAATTTTGGCACATAGAACTGTGATAAAAGAAGAGAGAGAGAGAGAGAGAGAGAGAGAGAGAGAGAGAGAGAGAGAGAGAGAGAGAGATTTAGACTAAACATAGTAAGGAAAATTTCAAAGCAATTCTAAAGATCTGATTTCAGGATAAGTAGATGTAGATGTAGAATTAGGTCAACTTCATTAACATACTATCAAAACTGCAGTTCAATTGGAGGGAGGGAGGGAGGGAGGGAGGGAAGGAGGGAGGGAAGGAAGGAAGGAAGAAAGGAAGGAAGGATGGAAGGACGGAGTATTTTGCAGTTATAGAAAGGCAATAATAGTATCTATTCCAACATTTAAAAGTCTAATAGACTGAAAACTGTTGGAATATAATACACTTAAAACTAAAGTTGTAAATGTAAAAAAGAATATTAAAAAAGATAAAAATTTATTTGTAAAATAGAAGAATAGAAAGAAAGCCAAACATTTGAAATGGTTTCTTCCAGTGAGGGAAATGAAAAAGAGGACAAAGATTTTTTTTTTAAGTTAAAATTAATCTGGAAAAGACTGCAATGACTTTAGGATTGTTTTGCTTCAGTCCTGGATAAAACTGCACAACAATTCCATTTATCAAGGACAAAATCTGCTCTTATGTAGGAGATAAAAGTATGAAGAGATATACATATATTCATTTTTTACAGTCTGATCCAAAACATTGTGTATATAGACTTGAATATCATAGCTTTTTTTTTTTTGAAAACCCCTTATAAAGTTATTTTTTCTCAGAACATGGAGGAGAAAAATATTAACATACATTTATATCTGAAAGGGTTTTTTTTTTTTGGATCAATATGCACATTTTGAAGGGAGTACAAATTGGAGCACAATTGTTGGTGTCCTCCAAGGTGCATTTATAACCTGAGTGCAAGATATTCATGTGGAGCCATAAATATTAATTTGAGCCTCACACCAAGGATATCTGCTAATGGGAAATCAGTTGCTCTAATACAGATTTATGACTTGCTTTGTGTACAGCTGTACTAATTTAATTACTCGTAGTATAAGCAGAAAGACATATAATAATTTAAAATAATCCACACACTTTGCAAATGTCTTCTTCCATATCACCAATAATCATATCTTAGCTAAGCATACTTTGGAACAGAACTTTGGATGCAATCTTATTGTGTTCTGTTTAAAATGTATTTTCTTTGAAGGTAGTTTCTTTCTTTCTTTCTTTTAAATAAAGATCTTCAGCCAACACAGCTATGTCCTAAAGTATCATGTTTTTCAAGAAAAATAGTGGTATATCATAGTTCCTTTCACCCACCCAGGTCAAATTTCCTTTGATATAGGGAAAGAGGAGAAATTAAAATAGCAAAAAAAAGGAGACCATCTCCATTCAATTCTAGATGTGTGGGAGGTCAATGTATAGACCATCCAGAAGTAGCTGAGAAAGAACTAGGAGATATCACCTTAAAGAGATTGCAGATAGAAGTCTTGAAGCTGCTCCTCTTGCCTTCTTATGGAGTCACCTTCAAGAAGTCAAGATGCATGAAGTGTGTTTAACACATCTGCAAGCTTCTTAGCTGGTGATATTAGGGTGCATGGGTTTTAACATTTGGTTTAGACAAACTTGACATTTTGAAAATAAGAGGTTTGGTTTACATCAGAGGTTGTCTAATATGAAATCAACACAAAGATCTACATTTCCCATTTTCTAACAAGGGATGCTTTTTTTTCCATTCAATGGTACAATTTGTTTTTGAACAGCATGAAATGTAAATTTTAAAAACAGTAAAGAATGAAGTGTTTGGAATTAAAAAAGAAAACTTTTAATCAGTTGTGGAAGGATTATGTCTATTTAGTACTAGCAGACTAAGTTCAAAGTTTTTTGAACTACATTCCTTTAAATTTATTTTATTTTTAAAATAAAATAAGATTCCTGTAACATTTCACAAAATTCAACAAGATATTCAGGCATAGCTAATTTCTCTGGCTAAATCCTAATAAGTCTTTGAAAACATGCAGTGGGAACATCCACTTTTTTAAATAAAGAGAGAATGGTTTTAAAAAGATAACAAATTGTAAGAATTAAAAATCTTAATTTTATCCATATTGAAATTTCACTGAAGCATTAGAAGACATATCTAGGTTTTCCATCCTCTTCCAAACAACTGTCTTAGTTTTTCCATATTGTGCCCCAACAGCTTTGCTTGTCTATTCAGGTGGTCAATCTGACTTCCCTATTGGGCATCAGAAAAATACAGAGACAATGATGAACTATTGAAAATTGGGAATAATATGCCCCCCCTTTTTTGTTTTGCAAATATCCTACCTTTCTCCAGCAATAAGAGCTATGCTTCTCCCTTAGTTTTGCATTGTTTCATGAGGTCCCTGCTCCATTTAAACAGTCTACTTTGACATATTATTCACCTGTCGTAGATAATACTCACAATTGCTGTTGATGAGTGTGCATTTCACATTTAAACTGCTCCTGGGACCAACATGCAAGGTTCAAACATGCAAATATTATGGAAAACAAGAAAACCTAAACAAAATCTTGGGACTGTTAAAACACTATCCATTGCTTTCATCTGTATCCTTCAGCACAATCTGTTTCTTTCAATGCTTCCTGCAGGACCCTCTTTCTAAGAAGACCAGAAAGCAATAAAATGGGCAAAAACCTTATCATAAGTGACCTTCATGGTCCATGAAGTAGTTGTCAACCATACACTCTTGCAAAAGTTCAGATGCTGAGTAGATATTAATTCAAGCCTAGTGGAAGCACACAATTACTGTCAATGCATAACCAGAACAGGTATTATAATTTTGTGTACAAATTTCCATTCACATTTCCAAATGTCCATTTACATATTTAATTACTTAGCTTAAGTATTCAGTAGTAGTAAATGCATACTAATAAGATAGGCAATCACATACATATTTTAGATATTTAACCACACATGCCCAAGTTTAATTCAGATTTAATATATATGCATGTCTATCAATAAACCTATAAAGATATAAACAAAATATAAACAAAAACACTCTGGCTCTTTAGTTGCATACTAATTGCACAAATTGTTGTTTTGATTAACAGTGTACTTATAAGGCAAGTGGTGACTGAGCTATTTTCTTGTTTGTAGTGTGTACATTTATTTAATTTTCTTTTGGATGGCAGATAGTGACTCCTTCATCCTATTTTTAGATATATGCTGCCATTATTTTTATCTTTGTTGTCCAGTGAAATTGCATGTGCTTGTATCCAAAATGTTTTGGTTTTTTTACATGTCTACCAAACATGGTAAAAGGTCCCTTTCATGTTGTTCACATTTCCAGCAAAGATTTGAAGTAGCTTTGCAGACATTCATAAGAACACCCTTCTGTTATTAAACCTTCTCACAATTTCATTTTAAAATCCCCTTGAGGAGATTCTTGTACATTTTGTATGTTCTGTAGGTTAACCATTTATGTTTATTTATCATTTGTTCTATCAAATAATGATTGAAAGGTATAAAGGTGCTTGTGGGCCAGACCTGAGTTTATATTTATTTTATACTCTAAGAATAATCTATCTAACATCATATTTCTTAAAGTCTACGTTCAACTCATCCTACCATATCTATGCCATCCAAATTTCAAACCATGACCTTCTAAACCCAACAACCCTCTATTTTTTTAACAACACTTTCATCCACATTACACAGCAAGCAGCATTATACAGCTAGTCCTTGACTTACAGCAGTTCATTTCATGACCTTTCAATGTTATAATGGCACTGAAAAAAGTGACTTACGATAGCTTTTCACACTTAGGATCTTTGCGGCATACCTATGATCACATGATCAAAATTCAGAAGCTTGGCAATCGATTCACATTTATGACAATTGCAGATCTTCATGCGATCACCTTTTTCAACCTTCTGAAAAGCAAAATCAATGGGGAAGCCAGATTCCTTTAACAACCGTGTAATTAACTTTAACAATTGCAATGATTCATTAACAAATGTTAAGTGCAACATAATTTTTGGGCTCAGTTGTGGTTGTAAATTAAAAACTTCCTGCCTAGTTTCAAATCTGGTAAATCCAATCATCCTATTTCCTTTACATTTTGTAATGAATTATTACAATTATGAATATTGTAAAATTATATTTAAAAAAACATTATGAATATTTTTTGTTGCCAACTTATGAAAAAGAGATTGGACAACAGTCTGGAATGGTATAGGTTCTCCTGACTGAGCAGTGGGGTGGACTAGAAAACCTCCAAGGTCCCTTCCAACCCTTTTACAGTCTGTAAATTATATTTAATATGTTTTTTCTCCTTGCCATACAAATTTAGATATGTCTTTCTGACATTGTTTGAATGGTACATCAGTTGTCAAAACAGGTATTGTCTGAAACAATAATAACATTCTGAATAATACGTTCATCTTAATCAAAAATATTCTCCCAATGACAATTGTATTTTATATAATTTTGGCATACCTTTTAAAACGTAGTCCTATGTCTTCACATAATAGTTTGAAACAACCTAGAAGTCATATTTCTCACAGTTATATTCAAATATTTTACCTTCTTCTCAATTTTGAAATTTATTTTATTCATCAGTTCTGCTTGTTCTTCTAATCTCATATTTTTGTTAACATTGTAGTCTTTTGTTTACTAATCTTAAAAGCTGCTAATAATTTTAAATTGATCTTTCAGTTAATAGGTCTGCCAAAATGAGAAGAGGTCATCTGAAAAAGTTTTTATCATAAAAGTTAAGAACTTTTGCAGATGACCTCTTCTGACTTTTAAAAGACCCTTTTTAAAACTTTACTGCTTGTGTTATACCTCTATTTAATATTGAAAATAACTAAAATAAACAAGGGAAGAGACAATGGGCAACCATATCTTGTTTCTTTTTGTTTCTCATGGTTACTTAAATCTCCATTGACAATTATTTGTGCTGTCTATGAGGTGTAATAGAGACATGGTGGCTCAGTGTCTAAGATGCTGGGCTTGTCGATCAGAAAGTTTGGCAGTTTGGCAGTTCGAATCCCTAGTGACGTGTAACAAAGTGAGCTCCCGTACTTGTCCCAGCGTCTACCAACCTAGCAGTTCGAAAGCATGTAAAATGCAAGTAGAAAAAATAGGAACCATCTTTGGTGGGAAGTTAACAATATTCCATGGGCCTTTGGCATTTAGTCATGCTGGCCACAAGCCCACGGAGACGTGCTGGCTTGTTGGCTTTGAAACAGAGATGAGCACTGCCCCCTAGAGTCAGGAATGACTAGCACATATATGCAAGGGGAACCTTTACCGTTACTTATGAGGTGTACATTGATTCCCCCCATTTTATAAAATTATCCCACAAAATACATTTTCCATTGGTTCCCATGACCATTCTTTAGCAGATAAATGTGATTTAATCACACTGCTCTTTGGATCTGGTTGTGAAGTCTTAGTCATCCTTAGTATGTGGTTTCACAGATTCTATGTAATAATCAGCTGGAAAGCTGTAGGGATAGCAGCAAAACTCATTCAGTTTGTAATTTACCAACTTGCATTTTCTCATAATACACATAGATTGAAACATCTTAAATTTAAATGCACACTTCTTTATCCTTGACATTGCAGATTACAATTTAAAAAACAATTTTAGGAAAAGGTTGCATAAATACACATTACATTAGATGAAAATGTGTGCATTAAGAAATGTTAAGTGCAAAAATGCAGGCTTTCAGAAAAATACATTCAAAAGGCTACTTTAGCTGAAACGATAAATACATGTGTAGATTTTTCAAGCTGATTTTTATTTTAAATCACAAATTCATTTTGAAATATGGAATAATAAATGTTCATGTATGAAAGTTAAAAAGCTTGACCACTGCAAGGTTGACAGACTTATTTGTAGAATAGTTTTTTCCCATGCTTTTTTTGTTTCAAATTTTATTTATTTTGTTTGTTTATTACTTTTGATATTTTTATAAACATACCTAAAACTCCTTCCTTTTCTTATTATCTCCCCTAACATCAACCCTTTGAGGTGATTTGGGCTGAGAGAGTGACTGGCCCAAAGTCACCTAGCTGGCATTCATGCGATCATGCAGACAGAAGAATTGGATATATTCCTATATTACAATCTTGGTATAATTTCTAATTCAGCAATGTATACTGAAACATAGGAACAAAAGTAACCACTATTAATCCTTCAAATTATTGTTTAGCCACCTTTTGGGGCTTCTTGAGAGACCGCCTCCTGCCAATTACCTCCCTGCGACCAATTAGATCACATAGATTAGGCCTCCTCCGAGTTCCATCTGCCAGTCAGTGCCGACTGGCAACTACATGGAGGAGAGCCTTTTCAGTAGTAGCTCCGACCCTTTGGAACGATCTCCCCGTGGAGATTCGTACCCTCACCACCGTCCAGGCCTTCCGCACAGCCCTCAAGACCTGGCTAGCCCGTCAGGCCTGGGGACAAAGATAATTGCCCCCACCCGAATGATGAATGAATGTTGCTTATTATTTTACTTCTATGTATTGTGTGTGTCTACTGTTTGTATACTCCCTCCCCTCATTTTATGTAAGCCGCCCTGAGTCCCCTCAGGGAAAAGGGCGGCCTATAAGTATTAATAAATACTCAAATAAATACTCAATTCTTGTTGGTTTCCAGAATTGATATGTTTCCCTGTTTTGAAAAGATTTTCTCCTTAAAGTCACATTTACGAAAGGGCTCCAAAATGTAGGGTGATGCCCATGTACAGTCATAATCAAAATATACAAAATTGTAGAAGAACTGTATGGAGAATATTGTCCTGGTTGCTTACTTTAGATTAATGATGCCGTTGTAATTTTCTTGAAACAGAGCAAAAAATGAATTAAAGAGTTAGCCAAAATGAGTCTGAGTAACAAAACTAAAAGGAGATAACTATTGTAACAAAAATTAAGAATCATGAAGGCTTTTAGATGAAGTTCATATTATTTATTGGTTTCTTTCCACTAGTTTGATTCTTACTGATAATATTACCCTCTTCCCTTTTTTTTCACTGCTACTTATAATTTTTTTCACTTTCTTGGTCAAATTACCAGTTATTCCAGTATAGCACAATCTATTAATAGGCATTAACCTCACATTCACCCAATATTTCTCTTACTGAATGGTTCTTAGACCATTGTCTTATCAAATCACAAATGTGGAAGTAAAACCAATGCTAGGTGACGGTATATATTGTTGTTTCCAGAATATAACTATCTTCACATTTACCAGCATATCAAGATCTTTTAGTAAATAATAAATATACTTCAAGATTCTCATGTCTTTTAATAATATGCAAATGTGATAAATCTACTTTTGCAACTCCCTATTTTTTCTTTAGATTATTACACATCATTGTAAAAATCAAATATAGAAAAACGGCTAAAATGCTTTTCTAAACTGCAGATCATAAAATGCATCCATCCAAATATACGAAGCAGTTGTAGACTGTATATATTCTGAAAGCCATTAGCTTTTGTATATTAATCTACTTCAGACTGGTGGAATGAAATAAAAGGAAACATTTATTACAGTCAAAGATCAGTACAATTCAAAATAGTCAAAGAGTTAAAAGTTCTAGAATAAAATTAATAACATAACAAATAAACTCTGTTTAAATCATAATTCAACATCTTATCTACATGAGGGTGATCCTCCCACTGATCTCCAGAGTAGAATAGCAAGATAGTTTAGAAGTTAATTCTTTCATACAGATCTTCTCACCCATTCCATCTCAGAGAGAAGGAATGTCCATAATATCCATATTAGTATGTAATCCTTGAACCATCCTTGTTATTGGTTGTCCTCTTTCATCTACCTTTTCCAACATTGGAGCATTGTTTTCACATAATTATTTGTCCGTGGGAATGGGGTTCATATCCCTAAGAAGTAAAGCAAGAAACAGATGACACTTTCTCTTTCATCTTCTCCTAATGTTTTTTTTTTAGGATTTAGGTTTTTTTTAAAAAAAAAAACATTTTTTTTTGAATTTGTGTGAGAAGCACCAAGGTGCTTCCTGGTTGAAAGGATTAGCAGTCACCATTGCTCAGGGGATGCTCAGTTGGGGGCTTCTTTTATCTCCCTGACAGGAGCTGGGGTGTAGGATGAGAGCTCAGCCTCACCCTAAGGCAGCTTTCAGATCTCAAACGTGGGCTTGCTAACCTCCTGCCCAGCATCTGAGCCACTCAAGCCACCATGTTCCCAATGAGGTTAGGTGAAATGGCATTTCAGATATACATGTGTGTAATGCACGCACGCACACACACACACACACACACAGGGAGAGGGAGGGGGAGGGGGAACGGGAGGGAGGAAGTGTCTCATCAATCTCTGAATATTGATCTAAAGTCAATTTGAAAAGTTATACAGTATTAGTGGGTTGGTTTCTTACTGTATTGTGTTTTCGGTACCCACATTGAGATGCAAAACATGACTCCTACCAATAGCATAAGCATAAGTAAAGGAAAAGTTTCATCATATCTTTTTAGAATTAAAATAATAATAAAAAACATAGTGCAAATAGGCAATCTGAAAAGGTTTCTGATTTTGTCCCTTAATTTTATATGTAAGTAATTCTTTTCCTTTCCCCAATAAACTAGTGATACTGTTATTTTAAAAGTAAAAATATGTATATTCCATTTTGGAATATGTTTATAGCCCTGTAAAGAAACTGTGGATCCATCAATCAGTTCTCAGTATTCAGTTGCTAATCAGGTTTGGGGGAAAAACAGGCCTGCAATAAACCAGGCAGCAGCCATTAACTATTCCTGCAGACACTCCTGTCTGTTGAATGGAATCAAGATGCAATTAATCACAAAGCTGCCTTTGTTATCTACAAGGATAGAAGATCATCCCAAGTATGTTGATTTGAATGTACACACTGTAAAGGCATTGGGACATTTAAGAAAATTGGTTTGCTTCAAATAAGGCCTCTTGTAGCAATGCCAATTGTTTTGGGGATTTGTAATTTTGCAGACCAAACTAAATTATGCCATAGTATGCAAATTGCTTCTCCTGGGACTTGGAAGATAGGATATTACTGGATATCTCAGTGACACTTCATACTATTGATCCTTCTGGACTGGTTTTGCTCCTACCAGAGTGAATGGTTTCAGTGTGTAGATCAGTGGTGGGTTTCAAAAATTGTTCGAACCTACTCTGTGGGTGTGGCCTCCTTTGTGGGAGTGGCTTGCTGCTCATGTGACCGGATATGAAGATGCCGACGACACTTGTCAGAACCACCTTAAATTACCTCATACACAGCACTGGCATGCATAAGAATATGATGTAAACTTGTTTTTTAAAAGGCATCTTTGGTTTGCGTTAAAACAATTTCAACACACACATACACACAATATTCTGATTGTACCACAAACGCAGTAGTCATCCTTACCTTTCACAGAGGCACTGAGTTTTATAAATATGAGCATGATAGTGTAGAATAATCATATCCAAGGACCAGTGGTGGGTTTCAAAAATTTTTGGAACCTCTTCTGTAGGTGTGGCCTGCTTTTCCGGGTCCACTGGTGGAACCTCTTCTAACCGGTTCGGTAGATTTGACGAACCAGTTCTACCAATAGGTGTGAATTGGTAGGAACCCACTTCTGGTGTAGATACACTATATTGCCAAAAGTATTCACTCACCTGCCTTTACTCCCATATGAATTTACTGTAAGTGATATCCCATTCCTAATCCATAGGGTTCAATATTACGTCAGTCCACCCTTTGCAGCTATAACAGCTTCAACTCTTCTGGAAAGGCTTTCCACAAGGTTTAGGAGTGTGCTTATGGGACTTTTTGACCATTCCTTCAGAAACGCATTTGTGAGGTCACACACTGATGTTGGCCTACTACTTCATGGCTGAGTTGCTGTCGTTCCCAAACACTTCCACATTCTTATAATACATCTGACAGTTGACTGTGGAATATTTAAGAACGAGGAAATTTCATGACTGGATTTGTTGCACAGGTGGCATCCTATTACAGTTCCACGCTGGAATTCATTGAGCTCCTGAGAGCGACCCATTCTTTCACAAATATTTGTAAAAACAGTCTGCATGCCTAGGTACTTGATTTTTTACACCTATGGCCATGGAAGTGATTGGAACACCTGATTCTGATTATTTGGATGGGTAAGTGAATGCTTTTGCCAATATAGTGCATGAGGAAGAAGCAGTTAAGCTACAGGCTACTTCTGCAATACCGGAGGTATGGGGTTGTTCCTGTTCAATATCTGACACAGTAAGTGTTGAGTATGGTAATGAGGAAGGAAAACTTTGGCATAGGTTTCCTTCTGGTCTGGCCGTCCAGTGGGAAATCTGTTAGTTTAAAGGGATTGGTTCTCGCTGCAGGCGGGAACATTTAAGGGACCTCAGTGGCTGAGCTGTCAGACCCTTTAAAAGAGGGATCTGCTGGACAGCTCAGCACTTGTATATGCTGACCTAATCAATAAGGAGCTGTTGTACTAGCCATGAGTCCTGCCTCTTCACTCGTCCCACACTTAATAGTAAGGGAGTGAAGGGGATAAAACAAATTGAATTTCAGTTCTAGCAAGACTGATGTGGTGTTTGTCCAAATGCTTACTTGTCTGACCATGGTGCCTATGCTTACTGAGGATGGTGTTTTATTTATCCTAAGGGAGCATGCCCATAATTTGAGGATTCTTCTAGATTCACAACTTTTATTTGATCAGCAGGTAGGGGATGTAGCCAGTGTAGTCTTTGCCCAGCTTCAAATGACTCATGCTTTATCAAATGGGAAGTCCTGGCAATCATGCTGTCATTATGTCAAGATTTAATTATGATAATGTGATTTACTTGGAGTTATCTTTGAAACTATTTGGAAATTTCAGGTGGTAAGCATTATACAGGGATGCTGCAAGAAATGACCCCCAGCTTAGGTAATGAGCCAACAAAATCGGCTTATATATAAATTTTGAGAAGAGCAAGTTCATGCAAGTTGGAAGTGCTCATGATAATATGCCTATTATAGTCAGTGCCAGGCTATTTACTTATTTTGGCAGCATTATATCTACTGATGGAGAAGGCCATTACCTATCAAATTGGAATGGCAGCAGCCATGTTTTAATGCATGAGCCCAATTTGGTCTACAGCAGCCATAAATATTTCAGTAAAGATAAAACTCTTCAAGAATATTGTTATACCAACTGTAATATATGCCTGTGAAACATGGAAGTATACAATCTAGATGATTAAATATTCCAACAATGCTGCTTGAGAAGAATATTCCATGTCTCATATCATGACCATATCACTAATGAAGTCACCATATCACTACAAAAATCAGATTTAAAACGTCTATTGAGAACTGTGGATGAACATCACATGTGACTGGTTGGCCATAACTTATGTGAGATTGGCATCCAAAAATTGTATTACATTGGATACCACTTGGTGAAAATGAGGCTAGCCTCAGAAAACGTGGTGCCAAACACTTAAGGAAGATTATTAATGTCCCTGAGGATGATGACAAAGATGCTGCAAATTAGCAAGACTGCTGGAAAACATTTGCTGCTCAATATACTCTACACAATGATGATGATAAAGCATTACAGCACCACATACATTGATGGGGAAGAACTGCTTCAGGAATGTTAAGTCTACTGCATAGCATAGAAGTACATTAGTTGCAAAAGTATTTTTCACATTTGTGTTTTTCACTACAATTAAGGATTAAGACTCATAAGACCTACATGGCTTCTCCATGTTACCTACAGTAGTGTTTTCTCCAAATACAGTCTGCCTTTAATTCAGCCCAAAAAGTAATGCTTGAGATCCAGGAGTGTGACTTAGAAAACTTCTCTGTGCCCACTCCATTACTTTGGAATAATATGCTCACCATGTATTGATGACCCTCACATTGATATAATTTAAGGAGGAGGAGATATTGTTATTTTATAAGAACACCAGAGAGAATGTTTTTTTTTCCCCTTTGAGTTAGTTAGTGGCAATGTTTTGCCATTGCCTGCTTCTTAGGCTGAAGGAGAGTGTCTGTCCCAAGTTGGCTTCATGCCTTGGCAGGACTAGAACTCATAGTCTCATGGTGCCTTAACAATTACACAGACTGACTCTCTACAATGTTACTACCATCATGTATAATTTAATGATGCTAAATGGTGGGAGATTCAGGAAATAGATACTTCCTTATATTGCAGATACCAACATTTTCTACTACAAGAACCAATGGCCACTACCCATCCACTAAAAAGGAATTAAGAGAATAAGTACACTCCTCTGACTACATATTATCTTCAGTAATAGTGTTCATGAAACACATAAATATGTCTGTCTTACTCCAGATGTGTCTCTGGGTGTAGAAAGAGAATTCTAGAAAAGCTCGTACAGTCTTCAGTTTAATGATCAACCACTGTGTGTACTATCACAATGTTATTTCGATGAATGAATGAGACTTAGCATTCATGTCACAGGTCTTTTTTTTGCTGCATTATTTTTGTAACCACTATGATATGTGAGGTGATGCAGGATAGATGCTTAATTATTTGTACATGGTAACAAAACTGCGCATAAATATTTCAGGATATTCAGTATCCAGTGGATTAGGCATCCAGTACAACCTCCACTAAGATCAGGTCAAAACTTTGTGACATAATTCTAGCATAGAGAAAAAAAACCTCCATGTTTCACGTCATTGGCAGGAAACAATTTCGAATAAAGATTTCACACAACTGCTCCCCACATGATAACAATAATTACCGGATTTATGTTAAGTACCTTGTGACAAATCAACTCCTCAGCAATTTCTTATCCTGTGACTACAGCATCCATCAGTGGCAACAAGGCTATCACTGATGGCATTATGCCCTTATGGGAACTGATCCTATATACACTTGCAAAGTTGGGAAATGAGAAAACTGAAAAAACTTTCTTGGAATATTTACTTGGCTAATTTTCATGAGGTAGCACCCCATATTTCCCATGTTCGTAAGCTTATTGAAATAGTGTATCATAAAGAAATTTAATTTCACTGGAATTACAGTTATACAGAATCATAGTGCTTGTCCAATTAAAATTATTTAGTGGAAGATGGCATGAGCTATATCTCTATGTCTCACTTTGCCTTTCTTGCTGTGTAAACACTGCCATATTTGATTTATAATTATATAAGATTACACTGCAAAATTGCATAAGAATGCAATGTGCATTCCTGTTCCTCTAACTTACCGTCTTTGCAAGTAATAAGCGACATTGCCTTTTTCCTTGTACAATAGAAGAAGGAACAATGTGAGCACTAATGTTTCTACAATAGATTTTAAGAATGAGGTTATGTGCCAGCCAGTACAATTAGAATGCATGTCCTTTCTAGGTTTCTACGGGTAGTCTTGATGATTTAATAACAATAGGAGTAATAATATTGCAGGTAAGATAAATAAAATACAACCATAAAATAATAATAATAAAAACAAAGATACATACCTTTAAAGCTTCCTGTGTCAGTTCCAGAGAATTCCAGAAGGAAAAGAAAGGATTAAGAGTAACTCTGCAATCAAACTCAGCAATCATATTTTCAAGGTAGTGGAAGTTTTATACCTTTGTTTATATTTATATTTAAAGAAAGAAAGATATTTAAGAGAAAGACAATGAAAAAGGACCGATAGCCAAAAGAGATATTCAGATACAGAAATAGAGAAAAGGGGACACAATATTTAACTGATAAATATTTTCCTTGCCTTTGATGATGCGGAAAGGCCTCATTACTCATGCGCTTTGCACTTAGTGGAGAGAGGAACTTGGTAACCCAGCCACCCTGATTCACCCTTGGACATTTCATGAGTATTTCTTATCGCTCAGTTGAGCATAAACTCATCGATTTTATGGTTAAGGGAGCTTGAGATGGCTTGCTGTATTTTCTGCACTTAGTCCTGCCATTTCTGATTGGACCATCTGTTGTCACCTTAAAGAGACAAGTGTATATTATCAAGGTAAACATACAAATCACTCCTGCATTTGATCTGGGAGGAGAAAAAAAAGCTCTTAAACATATTGATTGGATAGTGTCAATAATGGTATAGGAATGAGTCCTTGAGAAAGAAAAGAGCACAGATATCATTGTCGTGAATTTGGGCTGGGAAGTAATACAGAAATAACTGCTCTGCATAAGGATCTTAGTTACATTTGTTTTGATGAGAAAATAGAAGGTTTCAGATCCTTTTTCTTTGGAGAAAGAAATATATTTAATTTAGAAGTTACTCAACTACAATTACTAATGCTTTTTTTAAAAAAAACTAGATGATTTCCTGAAACTGCTATTTCTGTGAATGCATTGCAGTCAAGGCAGCACTAACAATCAGAAACACAAACATTTTCCTTGAACATGAATCTGAAGTAATTACGATGATACAAATTGAGACAATGCAATGGTCCTAGTTTTTACCTTTGGGAATGACATTTTTGAAGTAATCAATTGCCAATAAACAGCAATAGCAATAGCATGTAGACTAATATACTGCTTCATAGTTCTTTAAAGCGCTGTCTAAGTGATTTACAGAGTTAGCCTATGGCTCCCAATAATTTGTGTTCTCATTTTACCAACCATGAAAGGATGGATGGCCGAGTCAACCTTGAGCCAGTCAGGATCGAACTCCTGGCAATGGGCAGAATCAGTCTGCATTCTAACTACTGTGCCACCATGGCTCTTCAGAAAAATATGAGGAAATGGCCCATAAAAGAATGTATTAAATTATTCTTAAGAAGAAATATAGGAAGAGGAAATGATTTTGTCAAGTGGGCAATATCAGATATCAAGGGTTTACTTTAAAGCCCTGGAAATTCCAATCCCACTAAAAAGTGAATAGTACAATCATGTTCATAAATCCAAGATTCTTCTTTTTATGAGTAACATTTCAAACCCTTGGGAAATAATCAGGCACACAAAGAATTTATATTTCTTTACAGGTTCCTTACAAACTATAGAATGCAGCAAAGGAGCTTTAGGTTAAGCATTAGTTACTTGGTTGATATGCCCTTCCAGTACTATTGAGGGCAAGAGCTTAATTTGGGAAAATAGAGAGGGGAAAAACCATTGAGTTCACTTTTCTGAAAGATCAAAGTTCAGCATGCAATACCTAATTTTTTTTCCAGAATAATGACCAATTTATCTCCCACCTGCCAAAATGTATATACGTGCACCTGGATTCCACTCCCTGCTTAGCCATGAATAATTGTTGTTACCCTACCTTGCAACTTGTTACTTTTCAGAGAAACAAAATAAATCAATGTCATATGTTTCAAAAGTAGAGTCTTGATTGTGATTAAAAAAGGAAGAGCACATTTTTTTCCTCTTTTAACGGGCACCTTCTTCTCCTTTAATTCCCTCATTGCTTTCCTTGCTTGGAACAGTCAGCTTGGAAAAAGGACATATACGTATATCAGACTCAACAATCCTGTGGCTGCTCTTTATTTTTGCAATTTGGGGTGGGGAGTATTGAAGAAAATAGCCAAAGAGTTATCAAAAATTAGCAAGAAATTAGTTATGTTTTGTATCTGAATTTCCACAACGCACTTTTAAAAATTACATAGAAAATAAGATTCAAGGACTGTACACTTCCTGTAAAAGTGGGTATTTTCTCCCTGATCCAAAGTGTTAGACTGCTATAGTTTAGTTCTGAATAAAAGATGAAATGAGAAATCCTCCTAAGAAGTATTTAAAAAAAATATCTTAGAAATAAAGCATGTGTTTATGAAGTAAAAATAGGCAGGCTTAAAGAATCACAATCTGCTCAAGACAGCTTCCAACGATCGATATACCAAATAAGTAGCAATTAATAAGTGATAAAAATAATGAAATCATAACACTCAAAATATCTAGTGGTAGGGGCCACTGATGATATTGCAAAACATCCAATCAAAAGAAAGTTCAGCTAATCAAAGCAGGGGGTGGGAATCAAAAATTCTACAAGGTTTTTTTAAAGTCCTGGAAAAATAGGTCTGAAGTCACCAGATGGTAAGGTATTCCCAGACATGGAGAGACTTTCAAACTGTTTCCTGACACTATTATTTTGAAATTTTTTGTGTATGAAGTATGTCTTCAATACTGATTTCTGAACTCAGGAAAGCTAATATGGAAAAGAATATTTAAAGCATTTAAGGCATTAATTCTTCAAATATGCATTTTGAATTGCCTAGAGTTAAACTGGATTTGGCGGTTTTTAAAAATATCTCTCTCTATTCTACCCATCCCACAGCTTGTAAAATGGGTGAGAAGTGATGGGCATTTAAAATAGACCATCAAAGAGCTTAACAATTGTTGGGTCATGTAGTGATTTATCTCACTGCACCATTGTCCTCTACGCAGAAGACGCTTAGTACAGTGGTGGGATTCAAAATATTTTTATTACCAGTTCTGTGGGTGTGGTTTGGTGGGAATGGCATGGCGGGTGTGGATTTGTGGGCGTGGCAGGGGAAGGATACTGTAAAATCTCCATTCCCACCCCACTCCAGGGGAAGGTTAATGCAAAATCCCAATCCCCTCCCAATCACCTGGGATTTGGGAGACAGAGAATGGAGGCCAGTCAGAGGTGGTATTTACCAATTCTCCAAACTATGCAAAATGTTTGCTACCGCTTCTCCAGAACTGGTCAGAACCTACTGAATACCACCTCTGACTTTGTGCCTCTTTGTCAAATTTATCTTCTGCCTGTTTTGCAGAGCTGGCTGGTGAGTATTCACACCAGTTTGAAGGAAATGAGCAGCTCTGAGGAGCAGTTAACTGAAAAGATGATCCAGATCATATCAGGATAATCATGTCCAAGCACTTTCTTGTGCTTCAACTTAGTTTGGTGCGCCTGGAGGAGAATACTCATGTGCGAATACTGTTTGTTGATTTTAGTTTGGCATGTACTACAATCAGCATTTGGTGAACAAACTATGTTTTAATACTTCTTTATGTAACTGGATACTTCATTTCCTTATTGATAGACCCCAGTTTGTGCAAGTTGGAAGAAAAGTTTTGATTTCCATCTCCCTGAGTACAGGTTCCCCACAGAGCTGTGTCTTAAGTCAGTTACTGTTCACCTCGATGACCCATGACTACTGTGCCAAGTCTGCTATGAACCATGTTGTGAAGTATGTGGATGACACAGCAGTGGTGGGTCACATACAGAATAGCAGTGAAGAGGGAGGAGATGAAAGTTTCAGTAGGCTGGTGCAATAAAAAAATAATCTGGCTTTGAATGCAAATAAAACAAAGGAGATCATTGTTGATTTTAGAAAGAGCCGGCATAGTCATACTCCACTTTGTAGCAAGACTGCAGCTTTTGAAGTGGTCAACAGTATTAAGTATCTGGGGGTGCAGAAAACTAACAATCTGACTTGGTCTCTTCATACATTATCTTTAGTGAAGCATGCAAATCAGTATCTGCATTTCTTGCAACAGATGAGAAGATAACATTTTTCTCCTTCTGTCCTGGTGACTTTTTACAGAGGCACAATTGAGAGCGTTTAACAAACTGTATCACTATTTGGTTTGGTGGTAGCAGTGCCTCAGGTAGAAGGTCCCTATAGAGAGTGGTAAGGGCAGCTGAGAAGATTATAGGAAGCTCACTTCAGTTATTCAATTTTTCAGGATGCTGCTTAAAATCACAAAGTGCTCAAAGCTCAAAGTATTGTTAGAGACCACACCCATCCACTTCACGGTCTGTTTCTGTTGCTCCCCTCTGGGAGGAGGTTTTGAAGTATCTATAACAGGACTACTAGATTCTGTAACAGCTTTGTTACAGAAGGAACAGCTTTGTTCCTTATGCCATGTCTTGTAAATTTGCAGGATTTTTTCCTCACCATCTATATGTATACATTTGAACTAGGCTGTGATGTTTCTCTATATCATATACCGTATTCTTTTCCCCCACCATGTATATGTATGCATTCAAAGTAGACTGTGATGTTTTCTGTGTCATATGTGTGTGTGTATGTATATGCATAATTGTTATTTTTTGAAAATTGAAAACAATGAAATTTTATTTTAAGGTATGCTGATTAGTGTACATTTAAAGTGACAATAAAGTTCTGTTCTAGTCTAGCAATAGCAGTTAGACTTATATACCGCTTCATAGGGCTTTCAGCCCTCTCTAAGCGGTTTACAGAGTCAGCATATTGCCCCCACAGTCTGGGTCCTCATTTCACCCACCTCGGAAGGATGGAAGGCTGAGTCAACCTTGAGCCGGTGAGATTTGAACCGCTGAACTGCAGATAGCAGTCAGCTGAAGTGGCCTACAGTACTGCACTCTAACCACTGTGCCACCTCGGCTCTTGTATTCTATTCTATTCTATTCTGCGAAAGAAGAAAGGAAATGTACTTCAGAAGCATCTGAACATCAGTGTAGGATGACTCTCTACTAGCTTGGGAACGAAAAAAAAAGTAATATGATGAGGACGTGTCTTAAAATAAGACATTTTGTCCACAATTGGAGGAATGTGTGGATTTGGGCTTATTCCCTTCTGTATAAGACCACAGCCTTACTCTGTGGAATGGAAAGGTTAGAACCTTCAGTCTAGAGAAATTCCATGAAAAAGATAGGACAATTGTCTAGGTCAACCTCTCACAGAATGAAATTTAGTCGAGAGATAATATACTGCATATGCTGGTTTATTGTAGAATACAAATAATTAGAACAGGTTTATTAACATTTTTGAAAATAAAAGATCTGGAAATTCACTACCATAAAATTCTATATAGCTTTAATTCATCTCTGGTATATATGATTAATAGAAATACTCTCTGGTTCATTCGTGATGCTATAGTATTGATGTAGCTGCATTCTAAATATGTGGCAATCTTATTGAAGCAGAGCTTTCCGTATAATTTGTTCCCCTGTGATAATTACAGTTTTTATTCACATCGAGAGACCTACTTTTGTTAAGTTGCAATGATGCACTGAAGTCCAGCTGTTATGCAGAGACACAAATTAAAAAGGTTATGCTCAAACCCAGTCAGAAAAAAATCTCAATACCCCTGTTTGAAGCTTTTCACATGCACTAATTTTTTTAATATCAAAGGAATCCTAATGAGCTAGGCAGAATTAAAATGTAAATAAATAAATAAATAATGGACTGTTTTCAGTGCTACATTATGTTGAGGAAGACAACTAATGGAAATTGTATTATGGTCTTCCTTTAATTTTTTTCCTTGCCTTCTATTTTTATGGTTTATTCTGTTATTGAAAAAGAATTAATAAATGTCAGGTACTCTTCAGCATATTGTTTAAAGCCAAAATTGTGCACAATGTCCAGAAAATGTGGGAATAGACAGAAGAAAGAATAATGGGCAGTATATGCTTACTTAGAAATAAATTATGGAATCATGTAAGGATGCTAACCATGAAATTGGAAACCAAATGGACCAAATGTTTGGTAGATAAATTGCTTGCGTTATCATCCTTTAAGCTGAACCTAGTAGCCAAATGACACGAGATTTTCAAGAATCCCAGAGTCATCCACATAGAAGACTTGAGTCATTTTGTAAATAATAGAGATGGGCAGCAACTGTAGAAAAACATCACTTTTTTTTAAAGGATCCTTTTATTTTTCTAGGATATATGGTGGTTATAGTTGTTCTTCAGCCATGGAGCCTAACCGAGTAACTGGGCAAGTCCATTCTCTCTCTCTCTCTCTCTCTCTCTCTCTCTCTCTCTCTCTCTCTCTCTCTCTCTCTCTCTCTCTCTCTCTCTCCCTCTCCCTCTCCCTCTCCCTCTCCCTCTCCCTCTCCCTCTCCCTCTCCCTCCCTCCCTCTCTCTCTCTCTCTCTCACACACACACACACACAAACACACACACACGTATATCGGTGGTGGGATTCAACAATTTTTGTTCTGTGGGTGTGACTTTGTGGGTGTGGCAGGGGAAGGATATTGCAAAATCCCCATTCCCTCTCCACTCTCAAAATTTACTTTACTGGTTCTCCAGAACCTGTCAGAACTGGTTGAGTACCATCTTTGATGTATATGTATATTTCCAGCTCTGTTCTCCTGTTCAGGGCAAAAAAAGATCATCTGGAAGGCTGGGAGGCAGCGGGGGTGGGGCCAGCCTATTTGCTGATTCTCCGAACTACTTAACTACTCTGATATGTATATATGTGTGTATGTATGTATTGATATGTATATATGTGTGTATGTATGTATATGTGTAGATAGATGATAGATAGATAGATGATAGATAGATAGATAGATAGATAGATAGATAGATAGATAGATAGATAGATAGATAGATATGGAGAGATATAGATATAGATGATATAGATATAGATATAGATATAGATATAGATATAGATATAGATATAGATATAGATATAGATTATATAGATATAGATATAGATATAGATATAGATATAGATATAGATATAGATATAGATATAGATATAGATATAGATATAGATATAGATTATATAGATATAGATATAGATATAGATATAGATATAGATATAGATATAGATATAGATATAGATATAGATATAGATATAGATATAGATATAGATATAGATTATATAGATATAGATATAGATATAGATATAGATATAGATATAGATATAGATATAGATATAGATATAGATTATATAGATATAGATATAGATATAGATATAGATATAGATATAGATATAGATATAGATATAGATATAGATATAGATATAGATATAGATATAGATATAGATATAGATATAGATATAGATATAGATATAGATATAGATATGTGGTGCAATTCAATTTTTTTTACTACCGGTTCTGTGGGCATGGTTTGGTGGGCATGCCGTGGCTTGGTGGGTGTGGCTTGGTGGGTGTGGCAGGGGAAGGAAACTGTAAAATCTCCATTTCTTCCCACTCCAGAATAAGGTTACTGAAAAATCTCCATTTCCTCTCGATCAGCTGGGATTCAGGACGCAGAGAAAAGATGGGGGATGGGCCAGTCAGAGGTAGTATTCACCAGTTCTCCAAACTATAGAAGCCATTACCCTTTTCCATTTGTCCTTAAAAAAAAAGAAGCATTGGCTTGGAAAGAAACTCCATGCAGGATTATGCAGAGACTGACAACTTTGGAAAGTTAGGAAGAATCTCTTTAAAGAAGGGTAGAGGAGACACAGCCCACCCTTAATTGGCAGAGACAAGCATATCTAACCTGTGCTATCCACATTGTTACGATGCATATTTCAGGCGATAATAATGAAGATTGTGCAATACTAAAGAAGGTGTAGAAGCCATTGCAAACAACAAGTTAACAGTTTTGAATTGTACAATAAATCTCTGGAGAGTTTAATGGCTCAGCGGCAGAGTAATAGAAATGCTTTGAGCATCAGTTTGTTCAACCTTCAACTGAACTTACCTAAGGATTCAAAATAACATTTGAAGCTTTTTAAAAAACTATTTCCTGTTTAGAGAAATGTGTGTATTAGAGAAAGAACGGGAAGGGGGAATAAGTGAAGAGAGGATGAGGGAGGATGACATATCCATTCAACAGTGAGATAGTGAAGAGGCATCCATAACTAAATTTTGGTGCACTCTTAACTTTTGCAAGTGAATTTTGCATTTCAAAGTTCAAAGGACAGTAAGAAAGACATAAGTCATATGATTTGAAGGGGGGTATTATTTACTCTGATAAATGACAGGTCAAGGAGGATTGTTTTTAATAGTATATCCCTCAATGACATGTCAGTTTTTTTCTCAGCGTGTCCTCTGCGTGAGCTAATTAAAATGATGCTGTACTGCAATGTCAGCGTGCCAAGTTGCTGACTTTCTTGTTGTCTTCTACGTATTGCAAAATGAATGTTGTCATTTGATAAATTCGAGATCTTAAAGGATGCACCAAATGCAGGCTAATGTATGCTGCTTTATGTATACTATTATACTTGCAAACAGTTACTTTAACCTCTCTCCCAAACATGTGGCCATTTTATTTTTCACTGCTTTTACATTCCCTTCCCCCCCTTAAAAATTGATGAATTGATTTATCAATTGATATATACATAGAACAAATAATCCAGATTAAAAAGTAAATGGTAAAAAGTAAAAAGTAAAAAGTAAAACAAATGTTATCAAGCAACGATTCATACATTCAAAGAAAATATAGAAACAGTGTCTCTCTGAGCTTTTTCTTCCATGCAAACACTTGAAGTATGGTTTTGTTCAGTAGGTTATAATCAGCAGTTCAAAGTATGTAAGAGTCATATTCCTTTTTTAAGTAAAAAAGAGTGCTCTTGTGCTCAGGTTATTTGCTATCATGTTTCTGATTCTGTGTAACTTGAACTGTCTAGAAATAGAAAATGGTATGGAAATCATGTGACATTTTTGGAAACTTTTTGTTTTTCACCATGAAGCCCTATACTTCATTTCATTTTTTTCATTCATTTATTAAAATTTATAGGCCGCCCTTTTCCCTGAGGGGACTCAGGGCGGCTTACAATCACAAGGGAGGGGAGTGCAGTATCAAAAAACAAAACAAAATGTGAACAAAGAAAAATAATAAAACACAACTTTCGTTCAGCAATCAAACACTCGGGCGGGTGAATTGGGAACCTATCCCCAGGCCTGCTGGGAGAGCCAGATCTTGAGGGCTGCGCGGAAGGTCTGGATAGTGGTGAGGGTACGGATCTCAACGGGGAGATCGTTCCAAAGGGTCGGAGCTGCAACAGAAAAGGCTCTCCTCCGTGTGGTCGCCAGTCGGCATTGACTGGCAGATGGGATTCGGAGGAGGCCCAGTCTGTGCGATCTAATTGGTCGAAGGGAGGTAATCGGCAGAAGGCGGTCTCTCAAGTACCCAGATCCACTACCATGGAGTGCTTTAAAGGTGGTCATCAGTACCCTGAAGCGCACCCGGAGACCAACAGGTAGCCAGTGCAGCTCGCGGAGGACGGGTGTAACGTGGGCGAACTGCGGTGCGCCCACTATCACTCGCGCGGCTGCATTCTGGACTAACTGTAGTCGCCGGATGCACTTCAAGGGCAACCCCATGTAGAGCCCATTGCAGTATTCCAGCCTAGAGATCACAAGGGCTCGAGTGACTGTTGTGATAGCCTCCCGGTCTAGGTAGGGCCGCAACTGGCGGACCAGGCGAACCTGGGCAAATGCCCCCCTGGTCACAGCTGACAGCTGGTGGTCAAAAGTCAGCTGTGGGTCCAGGAGGACTCCTAAGTTGCGGACCCTATCTGAGGGGTATAAAATTTGACCCCCCAGCCTAAGTGTTGGTACATTAGCCAAATTATTGGGAGGGAAGCACAACAGCCACTCGGTCTTGTCCGGGTTGAGTACCAGTTTGTTAGCGCTCATCCAGTTCTTAACGGCCTCTAGACCCTGGTTCATCACGTCCACCGCTTCATTGAGTTGGCACGGGGCGGACAGATACAGTTGCGTATCGTCCGCATATTGGTGGTATTTTATCCCGTGCCTCCGAATGATCTCGCCCAGCGGTTTCATGTATATGTTAAATAGTAGGGGGGATAAGACCGAACCCTGCGGCACCCCACATGTTAGGGGCCTCAGGACGATCTCTGCCCCCCGACCAACACCGACTGCGACCTGTCCGAGAGGTAGGAGGAGAACCACTGTAAAACAGTGCCTCCCACTCCCACCTCCCGCAGTCGTCGCAGAAGTATACCATGGTCGATGGTATCGAAAGCCACTGAGAGGTCAAGGAGAACCAGGATGGACGCATAGCCTCCATCTCTGGCCCTCCAGAGATCATCGGTCAATGCGACCACTTCAGCCACTTTGTCTAATGATAAAATGACTAGCCACCTTCTCCAGAAAATTCCAAGAATATGCTGTACTATTTCAATGTTCCATAACTTTGATTTCATATAAATGAAAATAATTTGAAACCTGAGGACATTTTCAGAACAGATTTTCCAACCTACATGTACACTGTTGAAATAAAAGCATTACTCTCCCACTCTATGGTTTTACTGTTTCTATTCTAGAAAAAGGGAAATTTCAGACTTCTTTGGGCTACATTACAATTCACTTTATTATTATCCACAAGGAATCAGCATTTGATTGATGCTAAGAAAGTTTGCATCCTATAGAAATGGTTCTTACTACATTCTGAGGTCTACTAATAATGTTCCTCAATCTTGCTTTCTCATTACACAAAGGAGCTTCTGCCTACTCCACAATTACACAATTAGTACAAAAGAGATTTTTTTTAGAGATTTTTTTAGAGATTTTATTGTCATTTATAGGCCGCCCTTTTCCCTGAAGGGACTCAGGGAGAATTCACAATTAGTACAAAAGAGGTTGGAAAGGCCTCTTCAAGCCAAAAAGTTGTTACGGGACATCCTTTTCCACACCAACCTGAATCTCTTACTAGCACAGATGCAATTTTTTTCATTCTCAATTTTTTTAAGTGCATGTAGTTTCATTTTTAAAAAAATCAGGGGGGGGGAGAGAGATACTTTTCTTTTCTTGCTAAAAAAATAGAAGATACACTTTGTCAGTGTTTACAGCAGATGACAAAGAACAAACAGGTTGAAATGGCCTGCAGCCACATAACCTTTAGCTATGATCGTGACATCTTTACAAGCTCAGACCCGAGTCAGTTTTTCAGAGGAGTAACACCAAAGTACATCCACATGATACTTTGGGATTTCACTGCAAAATAAAACATTACTGAGGAAGCTTTTTTGTGGGGGGGATAACTGATAATTCCTTCAACACTTTGCTTAGTTGTTTTTTCTTTTTAAAGATGTTGGGCTTACAGTTAGTTGAAACCTCAGGGAAATAATATGATTCTTCCATCCACATATTGTATTTTGATATAATGACATTGCTGTAAAAAGCTCCTTTACGTAGAAATACTTGCAAAGATATGTGCTACTTTTTTAAAAGCAATATGCTGTCTTGCTGTTAGATCTCCTACCACCACCAACCCAACTCAAGCTTTTATTCCACTAGGCCTGATAGAGTCATAGGTCAGTAGCCCCTTCTTTTCAGAAAAATGAATAGAAAATAAATTAGAGTATGATTTGAATGTGGCCAGATTGTAACTTGTGTGTTGTTGAGGAGTAGTTTGAGACATGTCTTTGACTGTACAAGACGATGTTGAGTTATAAACCAACTCAACACTGAATGAGGAATCAAAGGGTAGAACTCAATTACTGCCATGCCTTTAAATCACAAGGAAGTATTCCTTTATGACAAATCAAAATAATAAGTCCCTAAGAATGGAATGAAAAATGTAGCAGAATATTTTGAATGGCCATTATTGGAATTATTGAGAAATCAAGATGCTGTCTTAAGCAATATCATTTAACTTCATGCAAAAACAGATTTTAAATGAATTGTTTTATAATTCAGTTGTTTCTAATGTGTGCAATTTTATTTCTTCCATTCCTTTCCTCCACGTAGTAGAAATCCCTTTTAATCTAACACCTGCTAGACCTATTGTTTTAAATGTTGCAGTAGGTAAAGAATAATTATGTCTGTAAATACGATCCAATCTCATCCCTAAATAACAACCTTGTATGCTCCTTTCTTTTTTATCAGTATTTAAAGACAACAAACTACAATTCTCTTGCACCTATTTCTCTGAAATTAAGCCGCATTCATTGCTTTACAAATGGCTTCTATGCCTGTAAATTTATTTCCATGTTGTTGAAAAACAAACAAACAAACAAACAGCTTATAGTCACTTGTGATTTTCCCATGTTATTCAATAAGAGGCATGATCACACTTTAGATTAGTCCTGAGTTAAAATAAGCACTCTTTTATGGATAATGTTAGTGTGGGGAGATACAGTAAAAACATATTTGGCACACCCTACACTAGTTAGAAGGGAAGAAGAAATAGGGGGGAGGAAGAAGAGGAGAAGGAGAAATATAAATTGTATTCACATTTTCAATCTGTTATATTGTAGCTAGATTTCATGAAGAAAATTAAAAGCCCATTTTCTATTTTTGTATGTAATATGTTCCTCCCAAATTAATTTCTTCATTACTAACATATGACAAAGAAAAAAAAAACTGTTTTCGATTAGTTAACAATTTTCCTGTCCTTCTCATTGTATAGAACTGTCATTACAAACTATTTGATGATGAAGATTTCTTTGCCATCACATTTCTGTCACTTTTGTCTCTTTATACTTGGCATCAAAGACTTTTACTTGTGTTTTTCAGTGTATTCTGGTTTCTCAAGGCAGTTAGGATCAATGAAATTAATTCTGCAAAGTCCTTTCCCAGAAGAAATTAGATGGATGGAGTTTTTCCATTCTTCTACTTCTGAAGCCTGTTCACTTTGAGTTCAACAGGGCTAACTCTTGGGAAAGTGGGTGTAGAATTGCATTCTTTACTTTAATATGTAGCATTTTGCAAATAAAAGAGAAATCTGTTTCTTCATACATAGTTCTTTAATTAACTATATTCAAGCCAGAGGAAAATTCTCAAATGAATTCAATGTTTCTGCGTGTGTTATTTCTTTTTTCCTCTTTTCTGTAGAATATTCTTTCATGTACATTTTAATATCATTCTACAAGGATATGGACTATGAACTGTATGTTTTGTGGTGGTATGAACATGATTTTATTAAAATATTGCTGTTGTTAATACGATCTTAGGTGCAGATGTCTTTCAGAGAGCTAAATATATTTGAATCCTGTTTTCAATCTAACTAATGGTACTAAAGTAAATATGAACTGATTTACTCTGTACCTTGTTTATAAACTAGATGCCTGAGAAACGGAAGTCTCATAGCTTTTCCCGAAAACTAAGAAAAGATGGGAGATAGGCACACTTTCTAAGAAGAGGCCTTACTATTAGCATGTTTTATACACCAGGTTTTTAGAGACCTGCAAATAGTCTTTCTAAGAAGGTTCTGTTATCTTGTCCTCAGGCTGCTCTATCAGGTGCCTATGAATAGCTAGAAGACAGATTGCAGAATCCTCAGACAGCAAAGAAATCTGGAAAATATAGTTCTTTCAATACATTTGTAGAACAGTAGTAGGAAATGTAGAAACACATGCAGAAGCCAAAGTTATTTTTAACAAATGAAAAAGTGAGGACATCACTGGTCCTCCAAAAAGGAAAGTAGGAGAAATGCATTAGGGTTTCCCTTCAAATAATTATTGAATCAAAGCCTCCACCAAAGGAAGTGCTTTGTACCTCCATAGTATTACTTGCTAATCATATAGAGAAATCGTTCTTTGAAATAAAACAGTGTGTAAATAAAAACTGATTAGTTCTGAAGCTTTTCTTAAACTGCTCTTTCAGTTGGTTCAGGAGACACTGCGTGGGACAAAATGAGGTTCAGCTTGACAGTGAAAACTCCTATAAGGGAAAGAGAAAAGTTCCCTTCACACATAAGTGCTGGTTGTTCCTGACTCTAGGGGCGGTGCTCATCTCCATTTCAAAGCCGAAGAGCCAGCGCTGTCTGAAGATGTCTCCATGGTCAGGTGGCGGCATGACTAACACCGAAAACACATGGAACACTGTTACCTTCCCACCAAGGTGGTCCCAATTTTTCTACTTGCATTTTTTATATGCTTTTGAAATGCTAGGTTCGCAGAAGCTGGGACAAGTAACAGGAGCTCCCTCCATTATGCAGAGCTAGGGATTCGAACTGCCGAACTACGACCTTTCTGATTGACAAGCTTAGCATCTTAGCCACTGACCCACCACATCCCTATAGAGCAAAGGTCCTATACAGGGGGGGGGGAGATCACATTGTAAGGACTAAGCAGCCTCAACCTTTTACGTGATAGAAGTCTATAGCTAGCAGAGTTTTGTGGGACATTTAAACATTCAGGTCCACAGACATTTTTAAAAAAGGAAAACTGATTGGTAGCCTATTTTATCCTCCCTTACTTAAAGCCTTTCTGCTCCTTGGTTAGTTTGCTTGTTGTATATCCTTTTGTGGTTGTTCAAGAGCTAAAGACAACATATTGTCAGGGTTCCAAATAGCATCCAAAATTAAATCAGAGTCCGAGGCAAAGTATTGCTCAAAGTTCCAATTTATTAAGAGAGCCATGTTGGCACATCTGTGAAAACCCGAATCTGAAAGCTTCTTGGTTTTCCCCACCCAGTTGAAAGTTCAGGATCTTGCCCCACACCCACAAGTCCATCACATGGTACAATCTTCCACTACCATGCTGGCAGTTCCACCTATCCAGTTTGGGTCAGGTGCAGAGGTACCAAGATAAAGGATGACCTTAGCAATCTAAAAGGAATTGTATTTTGATTACATCACATCCTATTTCTTACTATCCCCTCCCATTTCCCCACTCTAGAAACAGCATAATAGATAGAAGTGCGGCAGGCCAAAGATCCCAAAAGGAACCTGGCTACAGCACTGACACATATGTTACATGGGTAGGTTAAACTGTAATTAACTGTTTGAGCCAAAGTTACCTAGAGAGGTTTTGTGAATGGGGGCAAACTAGCACCCTACTTTTCCTGGTGCCAATAAAACACCTGCATCTATTGTACCACCCCGTATTTGCCCTTTCAAAAAAATCTAACTTCAATAAGAGAAATGGTAAAAAGTACAATATCCCTAAGATCCATATCCAACTGCAGCCATTTTAGTGGTTTTGAAATAAACTGAACTTCTAGCACTGAACAACTGTAACCATTCCTGCAACTACTCATGTTTGTGAAATGTTCCTGGAGTAGATGAAGCAATCCAAATAACAGAATAAAAGTGTTGGAAGAGACCTTGGAGGTCTTCTAGTCCAATCCCCTTCTCAAGCAGGACATCCTATACTATTTCAAACAATTCTTTAAAATCCTAGTGATGGATCACATCTGGAGGAAAGCTGTTCCACTGGTTAATTGTTTTCACTGTCAGATAAATGTATCTTTATTTCTAGGTTGGATTTGTCCTTGATTAATTTCCATCCATTGATTTAGAGTTACCAAGTTTTGTGTGATAGGACTCTTTATTGCAGATATAAGTACAGTGTCTCACCAAAATATCTGAGGAGCTGTCCCACCCAGTTGTGGGATTCAATTTTTTTTACTACCGGTTCTGTGGGTGTGGCTTGGTGGGCGTGGCATGTCTTGGGACGGGCGTGGCAGGGGAAGGATACTGTAAAATCTCCATTGCCTCCTGATCAGCTGGGACTCAGGAGGCAAAGAATTGATGGGGGTGGGGCCAGTCAGAGATGGTATTTACTGTTCTCTCAACCAGGGGTGGGTTCCTGCCAGTTCTAACCTCTTCTATAGAAGAGGTTCCACAAATCTACAGTGCCATTTAGAGCCAGTTCCAGCTCCCTCCCCCCACCCGTCTGCACATCATCAAGATGAAGAGCAAGAGGAGGAATTCTGGGAGTTGAAGTCCACAAGTCTTAAAGCTGTCAAGTTTGAACACCCCTGTGTTTTTTTTCTAAAGGGTTAAGGGTATAAGGGTCTTGTAACTTGACAGCTTTAAGACTTGCGTGCTTCAATGCCAGAGTTCCTGAGCCAACATTTTGATTGCTAAGTAAGAGTGTTGTTAAGTGAGTTTCACCACATTTTATAAGTTGGCCATGCCCACCCAGTCACATGACTGCCAAGCCACTCCCACTCGGTCACATGGCCGGCAAGCAACTCCTACCCAGTCATATGGCTGGCAAACCATTCCCACCTGGTCACATTGCCGGCAAGCCACTCCCACTCAGTCACATGGCCGGCAAGCCACTTCCACAAAGCAGGCCACACCTACAGAAGAGGTTCTAAAAAATCTTGAAATCCACCACTGCTCTAAACTACTCAAAATATCCACTACTGGTTCTCCAGAACTGGTCAGAACCTGCTGAATACCACCTCTGGTCTTACCCCAATGGGATAGCCTGCCCTACTTGTACCAGTAGAAGTGGCTGCTACAGAATTCCAGCAGACAAGGTCAAGAAGAGACTTTTGCACTGTGTCCCTGACCTTTTAAAATATTTTATCACCAGAGGTAAGGACTGTTTCCACTCCTTTGGCCTTCTTGAAACTTGGTTTTTGCTGGCTGACAAGGTCCATCATGGGGGACGGGTCCTTAGTGTTGGAGGTGGTTCATGGGATAAGATCTCATTCCTGTACTGACCATCTGCTGGTTCCTGGTTTTTGTTTTGCTTTTTTGCATAGCTTTAAATTTTTAATTTTCATAGTTTTAACATTTTCACTCCTTTTCTATTTATCCTTTTATGGTTTGTAAGTTACTCAGAATCAACTTATCAGGGAGATAGGCAGCATATAAACTTTAAAAATAAATAAGTTTTCCTACAAACAGCCTCTGTTCTATTGCCTTTAAATCAGTTGTGTCTGCTGGAAAGGGGGAGAAAGACCAAATTAATCAATTGATGTAAAGTGGATAGCACAGCAGTACAGCTAAGATTTTGGCAAGCAACGATAAGTATGCTATGGAGTTAAGTCACTCTCTGAATTTTGGTGGTGTTTGTAAACAGATGATAAAAGCTTTGGATATCTCCATGGGTATCAGGCTGTTCATGTGTGTAATTGTTTCATACATTTCTGTAATCCTTTATGGTTTGAGAAAATTGGGAATAATATTCTACTTTATAGAGTTTTTTAAAAATAAAATAAAATAAACCTGGGTCATTAGTTTGACAGCAGTAATCATTTGTTCACTAAATGCTTTTCCTGCAGTGATTATATGGAAATAGAAAGAGAGAAGCACTACATGAAGAAAATAAGAAAGGGGAAGAGGAAGAGAGGGAAGTTAAAGATAGATTACAAATGGCTTGATTTATATTTTACTGGGGGGAAAAAACCCTTTACAACCTGAAAACAGAGCAAGAGTACAGTTGTCCTTTCCATGCTTCCAAAAATCTACCATGCCATCTTCCAAATAACAAAAAACAAACAAACATGTAAAATGTATATTTTCAGGAAAACCAAAGAACCAAGAGTCCAAGACCCTTTCAAAGAACAGATGCAGTGACATTAGAATTAGACAATGCAAAGTACCTCCCACACATATTTGCTTCCTGGGGGAAGGTCAAGGAAAATCACCCCAGATGAAGAAAGCCATTTTAAAGGGTAAGGTTTGGAAAGAGAAAAAGATAAAGGAATCCATTTAGCCAGTGCTATTAACCCAACAAGACAAAGGCAGTGGCGGAATGAACCCCACCTCTCTTACAGCACAATGAGAAAATGAGGACTTTTTTTTAAGGCGTGAGAGGTTTTCTTGGATTGCTCAGATCAAGAGGCTCTGCAATAGTATTGATTGGCTCCAAGGCCATATTAGAGATGAAGGCAGGCCTCCAGAGGGAGAGAGTGGTCACCTTGACCTGGGGTCAAAGCCAGACTACTGACCCCTGACATTCCAGAACTTCAAGCCCAAGATCTGTGAGAGCTTTCATGCTTGCCGAGTGTGTCAGCAGGAGGACAGGTGTCGATGTGGCACTTGCCAAACTGAAATTGACCGGCCTGCGGGAAGCTGGAATGCAGAGGGAAATGTGGGTTAAAGTATGTCAATAATGTTTCACAAGAACAATTTCTCCCAAGAATTGTAGCTGTTGGAATGTTTTGACATTTATTCGGTAGAGAAAATGTAGCCTGTTTTGCTAAGGCACTTCAAGAGAGCGGCTGCTAACTGCTGTGGCATATTGATCTTCTGTTAAATTGCATGGGCACACTTGGGAGATCATTGAGATTCAGGGTAGAGGACAGAAAGGATCGGCTGCACCTGATGGTCACTAATGGTAATTGGTTTCGATCCTTGTACTTGACGAAGCCATGATTTACTTGGTTCACAGATGAATTGTAGTCACTAAATATTTTGAAAAGGAGGAGGGGAAAATTTCTTTTTTGATTTCTTTTTTTTCCCTTGCTATATTACAAATTGTTGTCTCCCTTCTTAGGCTTACATAAAGAGGAGAGATCCAAGTTTCTGATGTTTTTAAAAGAGCATCATGTGTAATTCTGTGAACTTTTCCTTTTGATCCCAATCTGGTGGAAATAATAATCATAATGCTTTCTGTTTAGGCTGAAGTTGCAAAGCAGTTAAAGGGAGACAAGAAGTTTGACTCAGATTCTGTTATGGAGGACTCCATCTGATGTCTATCTGCTGACAAAAGGAATCAATCAGCAGAACAAGAGGGAAAGTAATTTGAACCAATTCTTCACATTCTTTTTCTTCCTTTCCTGGCACTTGCAGTTCCTTAACTTGTCCCCAAATTCCTTCATTTTATACCAAATTCAGGAGGATAGGGGAGCTGATAAAAGACTGCATAATCAAAAATACCCTTCCCCCTTCATGTCACTGATGGATGCTTTCTGCGTGCAAAGTATCACCAATTGGATTAACCATCCAAGAAGTTCATGAAGCAACTAGGTAATGCTGATTCAAGCAAAGGTTATACTCAATTTTCTATGCATTATGGGATGAAGACGGGGGCATTAACGTTGGATGTAAGCATAGTTTCTCTCAAACCTTGTATGTTCAAGGTTACTCTGATGGAAATCCTATGGATTGCCCTTGTACTCACTATGAAATCTGTATCTTTAGCATTGTGGCATTCACTGTAAAGAATGAAGCAATAAGCCTAAATTTATTATTATGAAATTAAACATAATTTAATTCAGTTGGATTTATTTTGTGCCGTTTAAGCCACCATACATTTATTTGGAAGTAAACTCCTTATAAGAATTTAGTTGTGTGTAAACATGCGTGGAATTGGATTATGCTACAGTATTATATATATGAGTGTGGATAAGTGTTAGTCGCCTGCTGTTCTCAGCTCCATTTTGCAGCTCCTAAAATCCCTCAAAATTACCCTGCTGTTTAAGCTCCTGGGGGAAAGTCAGGGTTAAAATATAACAAATAATATGCCCATTTGGGATGATGTGACTTTTATCATTTGTTAAAAACATGAGAAACTGAAAAAAAGATATGTTAAGCTTTTGGTAGAATTACACACTTCTTTAGAGTGTCTTAAAAAAAAATAGACCCAACAAAACCTTAAAGCAAACCAAAGCAAAGTAAAAATTAAACTAAACAAAAAAGAGACACTATCAGTTCAGCTCTACTTCCACAGTATTATTGTGATTTTACTGTGGGAAGTGGAACTGAGCTGCCATAGCAATAAACACCCTGAGCCAGAAAGTCTTAATACTTTCCTCAATAGTTATAGTTATTATTACTATCATCTATCCTTGATACAAAACACTGTCTAACCAGGAAGTGAGAATTATACTTGCCATATATTTAGTAAATAAGTATATTATTGTAATTGCATGTTCCCTAACAAGATTTACCAACTATATTTATTAAAATTTGCAATTCATTTTTTTCCAGAATGTAATTTTTTTTACAGCAGAGCAGGACCAAGAAACATATTCAATCCATCATGTCTCCTTGACTATTTTTCCTGGATTCTTTTCATCTTTGAGGTTTATGAACTTTTTAAACTTTCAGGCCATGTTTCTCAATGTGCTTATTTTTCTCTTCAGATTTCTTTTTATTTTATGTGGCTTGTATTTTAAACAGGTCAGATTTATCTGGAAATTGCTTCATCAACAAAAAAATAATGTTCTGTTTTTTTCAGCAAATAAGTACATAAACAACATCTAAACATAGAGATACAACAAAAAGCTTGCATTAATAAGGAGAAAGAAATATTTAGCAGGGAGAAAAATCAGCTGAATGGAGTCTTTTTAATAATATTTAGCTACTGATAGCTAAGCCGGAATGTTCGGTTTTATTTTTGCCTAAGAAAAAAAAAGAAGGAAAAGAAAAGCAGTTTCTATTATCATGTACTCATTCAGGGAAACCGGTATTTTCACATGGGCCCCTGAATGCAATCCACATGCTTGCCTGACAAACAGCAAAGAATTGCCATTCATCATAATGTCTCCTAATGCATATTTGTTTGTCAGATCCGGTTCTGCTATGCTGTTTAGAATGCCAGCAAATAGACTGTGATTTCAAATTATAGTAAATCATGCATTATAGGATTTGAATCACTGAGAATGGTAATAGAGAAAATAATGGTGACTAAATGCTGTTGCACCCAGGTATAATAGCTGTAGGTGGCTTTTGAAAATGATTACTTGCACTCCAACTATCTGAAATATTTACAAATGTCAGGAAATGACAACCTGTAGAGAAACTCTAGAATACAGGAGGTGTACAGTAGGTAGCTCAAGGCAATCAGCAATGAGGTCAGAACTTGACTGTTTCTGTGCTTTATATGAAAAAGGAGTCTTTACATTTGGGTCACAATAGCAAACATAAGGCTGTGTATACACTGAGGAAAGAAGGATGTTTATTAAATAGGACCACGATTCAAGGAGCCACTATGGATGTTGAAAGAAATGGTTATAATCTTACTTTACTTACCCCAGTGGTTTAACAACACTCCGAGCAATGAATTCAGTAAATAACAATCTAATGAAGTCTTTCAGATTATAAAGGTCATGGGATCCCCTTAAAGACCTGCTATGGACTAGCCAACCAATACTGCTACAGGCATCATAGCTGACCCATTTCCCCTTTGTTTTTGTAGTTGGCAGTAGTTCTTGTTTTGTAAGAAGTAATGAAAAAAAAGTGTGAGGGGAAAAAATAGGCCTGGAAACATTCATTTCTGTTTCACTGTTTGTCTTTTGATTAGGAATATTTGAATTGTTTCTTCTCATTATTTCCCATAAGGAAACTGATTGTGCTGTGCTGATAATGGTTCAAGTGGATCAACAATTTCCAGAGTATTTTTTTTTTGTTTAAAAATGGTTAAAATATGTTTATGTATTTGCTGTAAGGGCAAAAATGTATTAAACCTGTGTTTAAGACCACAGGACACTTTGTGAGGAATTAAAATGAAATTAAGAGAATAGTGATCTAAAAGTTTGCTTCCTATTATTCAAATGAATATTGTAAATGAGAGTCAGGGTGAATATTCTCAGTTTTAGATCTTTAGCAAGATTTCAGGTAAGTTAAAATTATAAAAATAATTGATTTTGCTTCCACCATACATTACATTACACTTTTGATGAACAAAATCTTCCTTCCTTCCTTCCTTCCTTCCTTCCTTCCTTCCTTCCTTCCTTCCTTCCTTCCATCCATCCATCCATCCATCCATCCATCCATCCATCCATCCATCTATTCCAAGAGCCAAGGTGGCGCAGTGGTTAAATGCAGCACTGCAGGCTACTGCTAGATCAGCAGGTCAGCGGTTCAAATCTCACCGGCTCAGGGTTGACTCAGCCTTCCATCCTTCCGAGGTGGGTAAAATGAGGACCCAGATTGTTGGGGGCAATATGCTGACTCTCTGTAAACCGCTTAGAGAGACCTGAAAGGCCTATGAAGCGGTATATAAGTCTACTGCTATTGCTATTGCTATTGCTATTCACAGGACCATCAGGTTTTGAATTTAACTAAGGGTTACATGGCAGCAGTGTTTCAATATTTGAGGAGCTGCCACGAAGAAGAGGAGGGTTAGCCTATTTTCCAAAGCACAGATGGCAGGATAAAAAAGCAATGGATGGAAACTAAGGATAGAAGCAACCTAGAATTAAGGAGAAATTTCCTGAAAAGTAAGAACACTCAATCAATGGACTGGCTTGCCTTCAGAACTTGTGAGTGCTCCATCTCTGGAGGCTTTTAAGAAGAGGTTGGGCAGCCATTTGTCTAAAATGCTATAGGGTCTCCTGCTTGAGCAGGGGATTGGACTAGGACAGTGGTCTCCAACCTTGGCAACTTTAAGACTTGTGGACTTCAACTCAGGTCTTAAAGTTGCCAAGGTTGGAGACCACTGGACTAGAAGACCTCCAAGATCCCTTCCAACTCTGTTTTCTGCATTCTTATGAAATTTGCTGAGTTTACATTCAAATGCAATAAATTTTGAATGAGCTGTACCAAAGCTGTTAGTTCTAAAGTTGCCGAAACACAAACAGCAAGTGAGAAGCAGAATGATGTTGTTGTTATTGTCAATATCTTGCTTGTCTGCCCTTAAGCTAAAAAGCAAGAAACTGTCTTTTTCAAACATGAACCTAATGGAGTCTATTATTCCATAATGCAGACTGGGCTACCAGCAACAGAAGCTCCTGAGAAAGGAATACATTTTCTCCTTGCCTCACTCTGCCTTCATCATCCACACTTAGCTGCAAAAACTACTATGAAATAGGAAACAAGACTTATAAAAATATATCACTCAATGCCTACTATATTTTCACTCCAATTTATTTGGAAGGAAAAGGAAAAGCAAAAACAATAACAAAAACCCTAAGTACCTTAAATTATATGATTGAGATTGTAAAACACTGATTATCTTTGCAGGATGATTGAGGTCTGATCAATGACAGTCTTTTGAAGCTGAAAAGTTGAAAAGGTTCTGAGGGTACAAATATTGTACAATCTGTCCTTACAGCATCACCTATTTCGGCCTTCAAGAGCAGTACAAAATAACAGCCCTTTATTGGTAGAAATGCACCAGGAGGATAATAATGACACTGAAGGGATTCCCCCCCCCCTAAAGAAAAAGAATGAGAGGGAAAAAATGAGCTTGAAAGAGAATGCAGTTCAAAGAAGAGGACCTGCTTATTCTGATGTTTCCCTCAGGTGCACATCCATTCATAATGGTAGGCCTTCCTGGAGAAGTGTATTTTTGTGTGCGTATAATGTTTAGACAGCAGCTATCATTCTTTTTCAGTGAATCAGTTGAAATTCAAGTTGGAGCCTGATCTCGCTTTTAAATGTGTTTTAAAACAGTGGAAATCTACAAACTGGCTTAGCTAAGTCATTTCCTTTTCAACACCCTCTGGGTGAAATCCAGAGATGATATGTCATGTAGTTAAAGGGTAAATGCATAAAAAGACTTCTCACTGTCAATTCACATGACAGAATTTCCACATATATTCTGATCTCCAAGGTGATTTTGATGACGGGTAATGTATGGAAATGTATTACATGGGTGGGAAACAAATTAAAAGTTGTTTAATATCAGGTGGTCGTATGGATGGAAGCACAATGATATAATCACAAGAACTGCTAACAAAAGAACATGCCAGTGGTTTATGTTCTTTCTTACACTTGTATTATTTCTGTTCTAGTAGCCTATTGAGAATTTTTTAAACTAAACTCTATCAACCAGTAGCATAGAAAAAGATAATGTCCACAAGGATAAATAGCATTCTGTACGTAGAAACTATTCTGTATATAGAAAATGAACAATTTAGAAGATGTTCATGGCCTTCTGTAATGGTGTGTGAGAAAAACCTTGAGAGACTGGGCAAAGAGACATTTCCAACAAATTTTTGGATAAGAGACAGTGTAGCCCACAAATGGATAATGGACAGAACAAAAGGCTTAGAAGAGATCTTCCCTAGTTTCTTGGGCTGTAAAGGAGACAGGAGAAGGATTGTAGCTTCAGACTTAAAAGATTCTTTTAATGTAGTTTTACGGTAAAATATATCTGGTTGTAATTTCTATTTGGTTTACAATGGGGAGGTTAATACCTTATTTGATACATATTTTTACATAGGGGGCTCACGGTTTGTTTGTTTGTTTGTTTGTTTGTTTAATAAGAGATGGCATATTTAATCCTGGATTATGTAATGTTTGATCCATGAAAAATAGAGTATAGTTCTTGATTCCATTCATCCTACAACAGAAACACAATTGAGCTCAGTGCAGGTAGCCCTCACTTAGTGACAGTATTTGGGACCAGAATTTATGTTTCTAAGTGATGTGGTCATAAAACACAATGTCATGTGATTGAACCACTTTGCAATGAGAATTTCAGCATTTCCAATTGCCATTATTAATGACGCATCACTGCAGGTCATTAAGCAAGGACATTAAGGTCATTAAGCAAGGACATTATGTGATTGCCATTTTCCAGCTTTCTTATTGAATTTGCTCATTGGAAGCTGGCATTGAAGCTTGCAAATGATAGTCACATGATACTGTCACTGATGTAGAGCCAAGAGCCAAGGTGGCGCAGTGGTTAAATGCAGCACTGCAGGCTACTGCTAGATCAGCAGGTCAGCGGTTCAAATCTCACCGGCTCAGGGTTGACTCAGCCTTCCATCCTTCCGAGGTGGGTAAAATGAGGACCCAGATTGTTGGGGGCAATATGCTGACTCTCTGTAAACCGCTTAGAGAGGCCTGAAAGGCCTATGAAGCGGTATATAAGTCTACTGCTATTGCTATTGCTATTGCTATGTAAAAGGACTATCTCTAAGTATTACTCGTTCAGTGCCATTGTAAGTTTAAACAGTTGCTGAACAAGGGTTTGTCAAGCAGGGATTACCTATAGACCTAGCCTTAGATTTCAATCTTCACATGCCTGGAATAGGTAACTCGAAGATTACACTATGAAAAATGTTATTGTTAAATAGTTTACATTAAAAATATAAAATTAAACTCATAGTTCCATCACTTATGACTTTTGGATATGATAGATACCATTTATCCAGATTTATCTATGATAACTGCAATTCATGCTTGTGCCATCAGTGATGGGACCTAACAACCTTTTGTCTTTCTCAATTCTCTGTTGAAATTGTTTAAGCAAAATCATCTTTTTGACTGACTTTTGCTTTCATGTGACATGTTTAAAGTATTTCAGCTTTAGTTTCCTAGCTTGGCTTAATCTAACTTGTGTTAGGCTACTGGCAGACCAACTTTAAATAAACTCTAATTTAATTAATTCATTCATTCATTCATTCATAGGTTAGGGAACACTAGAACAAGAGCAGATTTTAGATTATGAATAAACAATCTGCTGATCAAATAGGGCCTCCAGAGCCCCATTTGGAACTTTATCTCATACTGAACAGGTAATTCAGATTTTCAGTGGTCCTTATGGTTTCTGCAACCCTTGTGGATCAAACCAACCAGGAGCAAGTTTGTCAAACCATCTAAAGCTTATGAACGTATCTTTACAAGGTGTCTTAAACTGTGACATTAGTATATGTTTCTGTGTATATGTATAAATATTTATGAATTATGAATTGTAATTCTAAATTCAGAGTCCCAGATTGATGTAGTGGTTAAGGCACGATATTAGAAATCAGGAAATTGTGACTTCTAGATACACACCTAAACACCATTTCAGGGACTCTGGGCATTGTGATTTCTTCCTCTGTCTCTTTCTAAATTTCCTTCACCACTCCCACCGAGTCTTGCTTTAGGAAGAACCTAGGAAAATTCATATGAATTTCTCTCAGGATTGACAAATGAAATATAGCACATTCTGGCTTCCATCAGCTAGGAAACCTTCCATGCTATTCATCTGGATAAGCTACTTGGAGTATAGTTGTTATTATGCCTGTGATATGCTAATAAACCTTGAAAAGACTGCTTTACTTTAATTTGTACAATGTGAGTAAGGTCAAAAGGTTTAAAACAAAATATTTGAATTTGAAACAAAATACCTGAAAAAATATTTTCTGCTTTGAGTGAACTATATGTTTTCATGCATTTTACTATCTTTTGCTTGTAGTCAATTGTATAAATATGTACATGATAAACCATATCTTTTATGGATACTTAATATTGGATGCATAAAATAATGCAAAAAGGACAAAAAATAAAATGGTTTTTTTCCACCCAAAGTTAATTATTTGAAGGCTTTTCTGAAACATTTTTGAACTACTGAAAAGTGTAGCTGTCCATTAATATTTTAGTTTTTAAAAAAGATCAATTTTTGCTTCAGTTGTTGGATTTAATTTTTGCTTTTTTTCAGGAACTTAAGGAGGCATGTCTGGCACTTTCTCCACCATTTTGTCTCACAACAGCAATCATATGAGAGAGGTTGGGCTGCAAGAGATAGCACATCTGACATATTATGGCCAAAGATGAATCCGGCACTCTTTTTCTGTCTCTCATTCTAGAGATAGATAGGTAGGTAGGTAGGTAGGTAGGTAGGTAGATGGTTTGTGTGCCTTTGTGTCCATGTACATTTCACACACACACACACACGCACACACAATTTGCCACCATTCCCAATTGGATCAGGATTTATATCAAGGATTTAGTAAGCCATATTTTCAATTTGTTATATACTTGTGTTTTATAAACATAAGAGGGGATCCTATATTGGGCTTTGTAGACTATCATAAATTATTTGTTCTTCAGCTATAGAGCAATCATTTTCATTATTACCTTAGTTGTACCCTACTGAAACTACTTGATTTTACTTAATTTGTCTCCGTTTGCTGGCCATCTTCACTATGTAGACCAGTTAATGTAACTGGGCATACCCAATTTTTTAAAAATCAATTTTGCTGTCCAGTTGTTAACAGTTACTGGTAGGTGCTGCTGTCAAAGAAATTAGATTTCCAAAATTACTTAGTTTTGCTGTTAGAATGCTTGTTTTCTATGTCAAAAAAACTACAAAAACCAGCAGTTCTCGTATTTGGGAAGTCTGATGAATGTGCTACATTTTATCTCTCAAGGTCATTTCCAATTATTTTAAACCCCATGGCTGTTTTTGACCATGTCTCTCCTTTTTGGGATTATTAAGGGCTAAATTCTTATTTTGGACTAAGAAAAAGAATATGACACTTGGGGGAGAACTCAGCAGCACATTCAAATCAGGAAGACATAGGAGCTACTCAGTTAACCTAATCATCTCTTTTTTATTGTTAATTTTAAAAAGTCCCTGCTCCTGAATACATTCTCACTTTGCTGAATTCGCTGCATGCGACCTTCAGCTTTTGTCCACTACACCATTACCAACAGTTAATCCCTCTTATTTATTGATAATTGGACCAAACCAAGCAACATGCCAACCTCTGAAAAGTGAATCCCACTAAAGGGTTCTATTCAGTTTCCTCCTCCTCCCATCTCTTTTACAAAGCCCACATTGGCTTCCAAGTTTTGTTCTATTGTGGAATCTCAATGGTGGAAAGAGTTGGTGATTTTCTCACTGCTTAGGAATTCCACTAAGGCCAATCTACACATTGCATAATGTTTTGCCCATGTATAAAGAGATCAGATTGCCCTAGATTTTAAAATATTCTGGCCATTGCAAAGTGAATGTTCAAGAAAGACTATTAGAATTCCCTCTGAAAGGTGGCATTTGTATTCAAAATTATTTCCAGGCAAAGATACCGATGAAGAACGAAAGCCAGCTAAAATGAATTCTTTGGGAAGTTGCCTGCACCAGTTTAATCAAATCAAAATTGCAACTCAGAAGCATTATTGGCATCACTCCTACTCACTAAAATTTTATTTTTATTAATTAGATTTTTATCCTGCCTTTATTACTTTATAAGTAACCCAAATCAGCAAATATTCTAATATTCCTTCCTTCTCCTATTTTCCCCACAGCAAACAACCCTGTGAGGTTGTTTAGGCTGAGAGAGAGTGACTGGCCCAAAACCACCCAGCTGACTTCCATGCCTATGGCGAGACTAAAACTCATGGTCTCCTGGTTTCTAGGCCAGCATTTTAACCACTACACTAAATATCATGTTATAAAGTAAAGGTAAAGGTTCCCCTCGCACATATGTGCTAGTCGTTCCCGACTCTAGGGGGCGGTACTCATCTCCGTTTCAAAGCCGAAGAGCCAGCGCTGTCCAAAGATATTTCTGGGGCCATGTGGCTGGCATCACTAAACACCGAAGGTGCACAGAATGCTGTTACCTTCCCATCAAAGTGGTTCCTATTTTTCTACTTGATTTTTTACATGCTTTTGAGCTGCTAGGTTGGCACAAGCTGGGACAAGTAACGGGAGCTCACTCTGTTACACAGCGCTAGGGATTTGAACCGCCGAACTGCCAACCTTTCTGATTAACAAGCTCAGTATCTTAGCCACTGAGCCACTGCCTCCCTTCTCATATTATCCCACAGTTACAAATAACTCCTGAACAGACCTTACTATGGATTGCCAGCACAAAGAAATACAACTGGGCACCTTTACAGTTGCCCAATTGTATTTTTAAACTGGACTCATTTTTAAACAAAATAATCATTTTAAACAAAATGTTCTTATTCAAGCTTTTCCCTAACCTTCCCAAAACTACCTCATTAAGTACACACAAATACCAATCTGTCTGTCTGTCTCTCTCCCTCACCCCCAATCTCAAAATCATAATTCTGTTGCAACTGAATGTGTTTAGGTCTACTGTCTTCTTATATGATCAATGATTTTCCTTGGCTCTATTTCTGTCAGCACTCCACCCCTGAGTTTGCTATTAGGAGAAACAATTAGAAGATCTTATTCTCTCAGGCAGAACATAAAACAAACATAAAGCTAATGACAGGAATTGTGATGCAGTCATGACTCTTTCCCAAATCAGGCAGCAAACAATGATGACCCAAGGGACCACTAGCTAGGGGGAAAAATCTTTCTGCTGCCATCTAGTAGACACTTGGACTTTTGCAATCCAGATGTGGCAACCTAATTTTCCCTCCATAATACCAGGTAGAATTGTTGCTTTGATTTTATTATGCTGTCTCAAGCCTAGGATAGTTAATTGTATGGTGTATTAATAGGCAAATTAAAATGTTAATAGATTTGGGAGATGAAAAATGCAGAAACAGATGGCATGGAGAAGGAGAAGACATCTATAGATATAAGAACAAAGGCAAGGACAACCAATAATAATATGTCAACTTTGTAGGCTGCAAATTGCTAGATTTTCAATGTGGTCATTACAAGGCATCCAACTTTAAAATAGTTATCTATAGTGTTTGGATGAAGCCAATAAACAGAACCTCCAATCAATCAATTACTTGGCAATGTTTTGGTGTTCCAGCACCTTGGTGTGATTAAAATAACATGAGACAGTTTACCAAAAAGAACAATGTCTTCCTTGCTATGCTTCTTAGTTGGCCTACATTGTGCTCTTTAAAAGTTGTTAGATAGTTGATTCATGTTGCTTTCAAGCTGCAATGTTCAGTTATAAAAAATAATGAGAGCTTCCCTCCCACTTTTTCAATGCATCAACTACTTCAGTGAATTAAGTTGAACAAATTGAGGATGTCATCTAATTAATTATTTTGGAAAATAACAAATAATAAGAGATGTAGTCTTAATTTTTTATATTTTTTTAGATAGTTTTGAAACAACTTAGTAGAGATGATGATGAAGGTGAAGATGATGATTTTACTGAAAGTCATGAATAGAAATAATAAACATTTGGTTAAACCAGTGATTCCCAAACTTGGCAACTTTAAGACTTGTGGACTTCAGCTCTGCTGGCTGGAGAATTCTGGGAGTTGAAGTCCACAAGTCTTAAAGTTGCCAAGATTGGGAACCACTGGGTTAAACAAATGCTTTCAGAACTGTAAGCTGCTTTGTCATCATGCAATAATTCTTGACAAACTATCCTGAAAATATTCCTTTTTTTCCATTTCCAGGAATGGTGCATTTAATAAGAAAATGGGAAAAGATTATTTTAAAAATACCAACTGATCCCCCTTCCAGTTTACTACACAAATTTAACACAGGGGAGAAAAAGCACTGGGTGAAGGTGGCTCAGTTTGCCCTTGAGAAACACTAACAGTGATGAAAGGGAGATGGCCTCGCAACAATTGCAAATGAATGCAGACTCAGGCACAAAAAGAGCAAAGTGCATGACACACATTTCTCTCTCTCTCTCTCTCTCTCCCCCTTCCTCCCTCCCTCTCTCTCTCACACACTCTCACACACATACACACATCTTCTGCCAGAAAAACAATGTAACAGCAGCAAAATGTGCATATGTCATAAAATTAATTTTTAAAATGAGGGATTACCCAAAAGAAGATGCTGCTGTGCCAAATAGAAGCCTGTTAAACTCTCCCCTCCTTCCATCACGTTTAATAGCTAAGTGGCTGTAGGAAGCATAAAGTATAAGGATACTTATCACTTACAGAGGTCCGAGAAGAGTTACTAGCCACCGACTCACATTTAATTCTTTTAGCAGCCCCTGAGACAATCTTGAAACAAAAGGGCCTCTTTCCCACAGCAGGCAAATGTTCCCATCCTCTCTTTCCAACAGAGGTGTTGCAAGAGTTAAAAGAAGTAAAACTGTTTAACAGGGTTGCCGATCTCCTATTAAAATGGCAGTACTATAAATGTTCTAGTATTGTCAGGAATGTTCTGTTGGATGACACTCGGCTGTGATTTGTACACACAGCGGACCAGAGCTGATGGGTGAATGAAATGATCCATAACCCTCCCTGACACATTTAGAGCAGTTCAGCTGCACACAGAGAACAGTCCATCATTTGCACCCTTCTGTGAAAGCTGGCTTTACCAAGTGTTTCAATGAAATATGTGCAACTTCCCATTTAAATTAGTACCACATGAACCATGAAGAGCACCACAGGTATCTGTTGTAGTACCAGCCTAATGTAAAAGTAGCCTGTCTTGTAATGCTCTAACAGGAAAGACATACAACCATTCATCTGTAACATATTAAAACCAGAAGAAATAAATTACTCTATAGATGAAGAATTATGGCTCATGGAGAGAAATGTGCAAAGGTAGTTCAAAAAGCAGCTTTTACTAAAAAATTATTGCAACAGCATTTGAATTCCTAATGCATATTAAATATCGTTTGCATAATCATAAATCATCATTTTTTAAAAAAAATATATGAAAATGTGGCTCAAACTTTTTTAGAGGGCCACTTTACTTTTTTTCAAAACCATTTAGAAACAGATGAGATTATCAGGGAAGGGAATTCATAATACAGAAGAAGCCTTTGGCCGTGGAAATCACAAGCTACCATATTATCAGGCTTCTGAGGGCAGCTTGGAGTAAACATTGCCAAAATGTTTCTCCGATTATGTAAAAATTTTGTATGTTTTGGCCTTCCACTACCATGACTATTCTAATTATTCATCTTGAGCAGGGATGAATTCCTGCCAGTTCTAACTTCTTCTATAGAAGAGGTTCCACAAATCTACAGTGCCATTTAGAACCGGTTCCAGCTCCCTCCCCCCGCCCGTCCACACATCATCAAGATGAAGAGAGAGAGGAGGAATTCTTGGAGTTGAAGTCCACAAGTCTTAAAATTGTCAAGTTTGAACACCCCTGGATTTTTTTTCTAAAGAGTTAGGGGTCTTGTAACTTGACAGCTTTAAGACTTGCACACTTCAAATGCCAGAGTTTCTGAGCCAACATTTTGATTGCTAAGCAAGAGCATTGTTAAGTGAGTTTCACCACATTTTACAAGTTGACCATGCCCACCCCATCACATGACTGCCAAGCCACTCCCACAAAGCAGGCCACACCCGCAGAAGAGGTTCTAAAAAATTTTGAAACCCAAAACTGATCTTGAGAGATCAGATTTTACTGAATGTGTCTGTTGTAAGTCAAATAGGATCAGAAATAAGTGCCTCTCTTGATGTGCTTTGATCAGTAGGTTGATTTCAATAGCTCTTCTTATTGCCTTGAGAAAGCCTTTCCAGATGAACATGCATTTTCTCCCCTTCCCCCACTTTTTTTCATTTCCTTGAAGTATTATATAGACTTTGCTTTTGCAAATCTTCAAAAGCTGCTTCAATTATGATTTAATCACCTGTACCCCCTTACTCAGATCTTATGATTTGGGGTAGAATTCAGACCACCATCTCTAAACAAAACAATAAGTTAACATAAAGCCCTTCATGGTATTGGATCTGGGTACTTGAGAGACTGCCTACTGCCAATTACCTCCACTAGACCGATAAGATCGCATAGATTAGGCCTCCTCTGAATTCCATCAGCCAGCCAGTGTAGACTGGCAACTACCCGGAGGAGAGCCTTCTCGGTGGCTGCTCCGACCCTCTGGAATGAACTCCCCGTGGAGATCCGGACCCTCACCACCCTCCAGACCTTCCGCGCCGCCCTTAAAATCTGGCTGTCCCGGCTGGCCTGGGGTTAAAGACTCTAACCCCTACTCGAATTGTATGACTGTTGAGTTCTTAAATGATGTTGTGTCTTTATGTTGTAAATTGTCTGTCCTTCCCCCTCCTTTGAACTGTGAGCCGCCCTGAGTCCCCCCAGGGAAAAGGGCGGCATACAAATAAAGTGAAAACTGAAACTGAAACTGAAACTGAAATTCTTAAAAGTGGGAATCTATTTCAATCTGCATTTCACTTCAACCTTATCTCTCTTCTGAGTTTTTAAAAACTTCCCTATTTCAGTTTTTATCTTTGTATGGTTAGAAACTGTAGATGACAGTTAAGAGAGAGAAGAGAAGAGACGGGGTGGGTGGGTGGATAGATGATAGAGAGATAGATGATAGATAGATAGATAGATAGATAGATAGATAGATAGATAGATAGATAGATAGATAGATAGAGATAGATAGATATTTGAGTGAAATGCAAATACAATTAACTGCAATGTATTATTATTCAAGTTCTATATTTCATAAATTCCTGTTCTGTTACATTACAAATGGTAATTTGGTAGAACTCTTCGAGTAATCTGACAGTTTCTGGACACCTCTGTTGCATAGATATAATTGATCAAAGAAATATATGACAACAATATATTAATAGACTGCAAAATGGAGTGCTCAAACACACTTGGTTCTACCATGGAGAAGTTGAGATTGAACTATTTCTTCTTTATCGCTGTTTTATAAAATAAATGCCCTTCCCTTGCACTAGGAAAAAGCTAATAGGAAGAATGGTTGCTATGAGATATTTTTGCTGTTCTTTCTATCAGTTGAAAATGCTTGGGAGAATATTCCTAGAGATTGTGATGATAAAGCTAAAGAAAAGTTAGCTCATTTTAATTAATTAGCTCATTCATTGAAGTCCGTGGAATGAACATTCACGTGCATGTCCATGCAAATTGTCCAATTGTTTTTGTACACTTGAGTAAAGACAAGTCAAATAGAAATGGCATGGCATGTATTTTATATATGTATCGTACATATATATTGCTTCTCAGAAAAAAAAAAGCATTGGTGTTTTATACTGGCTGAAAATTTTTCTTCAGTTATGTTATTAATAATTTTATCATCAGGATCACTGAGTTAAGAATTTCAATAGTTGAACTCATAGTGTTTATTAAATTGTATGTGTTTTTACTTTTGATGATGATTCAGTTCATACAGTATATTGGAAACCATCAAAGAATTTGAGCAACCTAACCAAAATCAGAACATTTTTAACTAAAAACATATTGTACTCAATGTGAAAGATAAATTGAAAAGTGCTACCTTTTTGTAGCAAGCACCTACATATAAGATCCTTGTCTTCAAATAGGACCTTTTGTATGAATTAATACAATGTTTTTCCAACTACTGAAATTATATGGCAATAATTCATGTTCTGTGTGTCTTTTTCAGTGGGATCTTTTTTTTTTTGCTGTTATTTTATGGAGTTTTGGGTACAAATCATTAAAAAAACCTTCACTTTGGTGCTGCATGCAGTGTATCATTGAAACTGAATGTATCAGTCTAGAAATACCTGTGCCTCTGTCAATTCACCCACCTTACAAGACATTTAAATATCTGCAATAAAGAAATACTGCCCATTTATATTTTAGTTCCTTTCTTTCATCTTTATAAATGTAAATTAACCAAAGTTTCTGTTTTGGATAAGTGTCCTATTTCAAAGTATAACAAATATTGCCATTAGTTAAATTAGTTATTTTGGCCTTACAGCTTCTGGAAAATTATTTTAAGTATTTAAAGATACTAGCATTTTTAATGCTTAAACTGAGAGCATAAATTCTATGTACTTTATTCTTCCTTATAAGTAGAGAAACAATAATCAGGTTTTAATTAAATTAACCAGTATATTGTCATCGCTCATAAAATTATGTTTTTTTTAAAGGTTTTGTATTAATAACCTACCTGTATATTTAATATATCATTATCCTTAAAGAGGATACCATTACCTGTAGAAATATTACATGTATGTTTTAATAATGACTACTTTTAATAGTGATAGCAATAGCACTTAGACTTATATACGGTTTTATAGTGCTTTACAGCATGTTCTAAGCAGTTTACAGAATCAGTAATATTGCCCACAACAATCTCGGTTCTCATTTTACTGACCTCAGAAGAATGGAAGGCTGAGTTAACCTTGAACCAGTAAGGATTGAACACTTGGCTGTGGGCAGAGTTGCAATACTGCATTCTAACAACCACTGTAATGCCACTATTGGTAATATAATTGTTCAGATTTTAGATTTTTTAAATTTGAAGGCTAATTTTATTTATATTGATTTTTAATAAATATTTTATTTATATATAAATAAAAGTTAGATTTAATTTGCGTTCTTGGTTACTAGCCTTTTTATCTGATCCTTATCTTCTCAAACCATATTTCTCAAGTGATTAGTCCCAACTAATTTATTTCTATTGTTTTCCCCATCTTGATGGTTGACATATAATTCCTGAGATATGCATGAACACAGAAAATGATCAGACCATCCAAAATAAACTTTTCAATGAATGAATGAATCAATCAATCAGTCAATCAGATGTGTGCTTCAAATAATCCTCCCCAAAAGCTAAAAGTGGATTTTGAATGGTAAAGTGAGACTAAGGTAAGTGTAAATTAAAGAAATATTAAATTATACTTTAGGAACCTCAGTGGGAGATTAAAATTTGTAACCTACCCCTAGATTCCATTCATTTGAAGTGGATTCCAATGGAAAATATCTGAAATTAAAATGATGATATTAGTAAAATGATATAGAGATTTTCCTACAGCTCCAGTTCAGATGCTATTGGCCTTATTCCTTGTAACTGTGAATATTTTTTTACTCTTTCTGATTCTATATCTATCTATCTATCTATCTATCTATCTATCTATCTATCTATCTATCTATCTATCTATCTATCTATCTATCTATACATTTCTATATCACAGACCTAAGTAACTTGTTGAATATGCATAGACTTCTGATATGAGGATAGAATCTCATTATTTTATCCAAAGGCTTTTAATAGAAATTGCTTTGGAATCATTGTTAGAAAGCATTCAGCATTTTTTTTTCTTGGCCAGAAGAAAACACATTGTCATACCAATGGAAACTGTACCGGAGACAGGCATGTTGCCATAAATATAATTTATCACAAACAAAACAAACAAAATGTGAGATTGGAGATCAAATATTGGCAGCAAAGTGCTAAATTTGCTGAAGATGAGCAAGTTTCCCAGTATTTCTCAAATCATCTGCATGCCAAAACAAACAGCAAGATAACTGCATGAAACATAACAGGCCAGGAGATGGGATTTGTTTACACTGAAATTCTAAAAAAATAAATAAAGATAATCAAGAAAACAGTACACTAATTCTTCATAATACATTCCCTAATCTGGGAGAAATTGCCCTTAAAATCAGACGAGTTTCATTCTGTGTTGATATGGGTGCAATTGCAGTGTACATTTAGTTTTCAGAGGAATTAATATATTAGACCTATACAGCTTAGCTAGCAATGCAGAATCTTATCTCCAAATCTAGGTATAATTTACAAATGGTCAATCTAGACTATTTAGAGCAGGAATCCAGATAAAAACATGTTTATTGAGATTTGCCTTCTTACAATTTGTTGTTAGTTGCAAAGTCATGTCTGACCCATTGTGATCCCATGGACAACATTCCTCCAGATCTTCCTGTCCTCTACCATCCTCTGGAGTCCATTTAAACTCATGCCTACGGCTTCGGTGATTCCATCCAGCCATTTCATTCTCTGTCGTCCAGTGGTGGGTTTCAAAAAATTTTGGAACCTCTTCTGTAGGTGTGGCCTGCTTTCTGAGTCCACTGGTGGAACCTCTTCTAACCGGTTCGGTAGATTTGACGGTTCTACTGAATAGGTGCGAACTGGTAGGAACCCACCTCTGCTGTCGTCTCCTTCTTCTTTTGCCATCAATCATTACCAGGCTCTTCTCCAGTGAGTCCTTCCTTCTCATTAGGTGGCCAAAGTATTTGAGTTTCATCTTCAGGATCTGGTCTTCTAAAGAACAGTCAGAGTTGATCTCCTCTAGGACTGACCAGTTTGATCGCCTTGCAGTCCCAGGGACTCGCAGGAATATATTTCCTTCTTGTAATATAAATCCATTATTTCTTGTGCTTAGTGTTATATATGCAAATGTTCCCTGTTACCAGCTCTCTGATTGGCTGGTCATTTGACAGTTGCTTTGGGCTCGAGTATAAATACCCTGACAGTTGCAGGGACGTTTTGAATCGCAGTCATCTCGCAATAAACATCTTACTCTCTGATTCCATGACTCCTGCTTCTATCCCTCAAACAATACACATATGTAACACTGGCGACGAGGATGGGACCGCGATTCTGCAGAGCCTGGACTAAGAATAAAACTAAACAATAAGACAGTCGCAACGCAACCAAGCAAACGCGAACAGAAAATACTTTGAAGACCTGTCAGAGCTGCAACAGCAGTTGCCACTGCCTCAGGTTTCGCCTCCGATCAAGCCAACCTGAGTAGATCCACAGGCATGGACTCCTTCAGTCAAAGGGATGGGCAACCTATGCTTAACCTTGGCTGGAGCCGTCGCCTCTGCTCAGTGACGAGCTACGAATCGCATTGGCTCAACCGTGGCTGAAGCTGCCTGTCTGCCTGCCTCTTTGCCGAGAAGATCTACCAGACACGACTTTAGAGACTGTCCGGTCTACTGTTTGCTACTGTTACAAATGGTATTGTTGCAATAAACAGATACTGTTGCCTAATACAAACTGTCTGCAGCTGCTGCTGCCTGGAGCCTCTGCTGCTCCACCTGCATTACAAGGCTGCCTGCCTCCCAAGGCCACCTGCCTGCACAGGAACTTCCACGCTGCCGCCTCCAGGGCCAACTCCGCTCTCAAATCACCTTCCTACACAACCAAAATGCCAGTCCTGCTCGCAGCAACCCCGCCCCCGCAGAAACCGCAATTTCAAGTTACCAACAGGCTTGGACTTCTTTGAGTTTCCCTCCATGTACGCTCTCCAGCCTCCTTGACCGGAAAAATCTTCCCTAAGGTCTTGCCAAGCATGCGCAGAGGATGAATATGCAAATAACTGGGGGGAAGGAGTGAATTGTAAATGTGAACATGGACAACAACAAAAAAATGCAAATAAATAACACACAAAGCAAATAACTGGGGGGGAAGAAGTGTTATATATGCAAATGTTAGAGGAGTGTTGAGTATGCAAATAACTGGGGGGAAGGAGTGTTATATATGCAAATGTTCCCTGTTACCAGCTCTCTGATTGGCTGGTCATTTGACAGTTGCTTTGGGCTCGAGTATAAATACCCTGACAGTTGCAGGGACGTTTTGAATCGCAGTCATCTCGCAATAAACATCTTACTCTCTGATTCCATGGCTCCTGCTTCTTCTCCCATCAAGAATAAAAAATTAGATCTTTTTTGTGTGATCTTTTTACTGATCATACAGTTTTCCCTTCTCAAAACTACACGTTCTCAGGTTTTTTTCCCCACTTTCTCTTCTTGAACTTAGTTTCTATTCCTAATGTCATCTTTCAAATGTCTTTTCCAAATGTCCAGTTTATTTTCAGCACTTCTTATCAAGATTGCTTTTTTTAATTACTGTTTGCTAGGGGTATTAGTTATCCTTAATAGGATACTAGTTATCCCACCCAATTTTGTGTCAAATATAAATCTAATACGCTTCCCCCCCTACCTCTTTATTCAAATAATTAATAAAAATGTTGAAAATAACAAGATCCAGGTTACTATTCCTTGCAGCTCTCTAAGCCATGCACCACACCTGTTTGATGTACAATCAGTGATGAACACTCTTTGAATACAATTCTAAGCTACGGATCTTATAAATGATAAGGGAGCTTATACCATTATGTATTTATGTTTAACATGTAATAGGACTCTTGGGAGTTTTACTGTAGTATAATGATACTTATGAAGATATTGACAAATTTGTTTAAAATTGGCACAAATTGTGAATATATTCACATTTGTCTTTCTTGTTAACAAACAAAATATGTTTCAAATGAGTTCTAGTTGTTTCCTCTTCAAAGGAGTTTTCATTGCATGTGCAGAAGTCCTACCTTTCTTTTCATTTTGAGGGCAGTAAATATTCTGTTTGTGTAACCCAGTAGTAGTCAACCTGGTCCCTACCGCCCACTAGTGGGCATTCCAGCTTTCATGGTGGGCAGTAGGGATTTGCTGTAACTCTGCTTTATAAATTTTATAAAGTAAAGTTACTTCCCTACTTTATAAATCACCATTACTGTGGAACCGGTTTGCGGTTAGAAAATTTTACTACTAACAGAGATACAAAAGTGGGCGGTAGCTATAAAAAGGTTGACTACCCCTGTTGTAACCTTACAATAAAGTTAGAAATACTGAATTATTTTGCAGGTTTCTTATGGAACTATCTTGCAGAGCTGCCTTCAGTCTTGCAAGGGGAAAAAGTAAATAGCTCCCTATTCAAAGTTCAAGAAAGTTCAAGAGTAGAATCCCTTCTGAGATGTTTTCCATGTCCCCATTCCTTCTACAGACTCAGGTGCCAGTTGTCTGACTTATGTCTAGTCTGTGTCTCCTTTTTCTGAAGTTAATTCTCACGTATTATTCTAGCAAGCATCTCAACTTCTTCTTTTATTGGGCTGCTAAAATCGTAGTATTCCCTTCAACTAAACCACAAGAAGCTACAAAAATCATAGCTCAATTAATGTTGCACCCCTGAACTAGCACAAATCCTGGATTTGCAGAAACTGCCTCCTCCCCATTTGCGTGAAGACCACACTCAGTGAACCAGTAGTAAGTTAGGAACCCACCACTGATTTGAGGCTGTAACAATGGAGTCAGGTAGCGTATTCCAGGTGTTGACTACTCTGTTGCTGAAGTCATATTTTCTGCAATCGAGTTTGGAACAGTTTACTTTGAGTTTGTATCTATTGTTTGCCCATGTATTATTGAGGTTGAAACTGAAGTAGTCGTGGACAGGTAGAAGTACCCTTCTCGTGAAATACCTCTGGACCTGCTAAATTATATTAATGTCTGATATACAGTGTGGATTCCAGGCAGACAAGTTGTATTCAAGAATTGGTCTGGCAAACAATTCATCTGGCAAGGAAAACACAAGGTACCAGATAATGGTGGGGTGGTGGAAGGGAGAATGTTGAGAGTCAGAAAAATAAAAAATACTGATCCAATGTCCACCATACAATTGGATTTGCCTTCCAAATGTCTCTTTATTGTTGTGCTGTGCCTGAGTTGTGAACAAAAAGAAATAATTTCACCTAAATAATGTGAATTTCCTCCCCCATTCCTTTTCAGTTCTGACTACTTAGAACAATATGAAGAATTGTAACCACACTTAGCATAAATGTCTAAAGTACAAACACAAACCAGTAAGTGAACATCAAACAGCCCTTCAAACACATTTTATTTATTCTAGTGTCACTTTATACCTTTTTAGTTCTTAATTGATTCTGTCATTTATTCCATTCTAAACTAATAGTAAACTTTAAATAATGTATGTATATAATATTCACATGAAATTACAGTGTAACAAGAAAATCATAGGAGCTAAGAAATAGCTTATGGTAATCAATCTATTTCAATTTTGTTTTGAATGCTTAAGAGTATAAATGTGTCTTTGTTGAGATATGTAAGCAACTGGAAGATGTTTATTTATTATTAATTTTGATAGGATTTTCCTTATGTAAATCTTGTGTAAATGCTGAGCTTCTTTCAAAATATCAACTAGCTGGAAGATAATTCATATATGCTTTGTGATCTAATAAATAGAAAACCAAACAAATCAATTCATTTTATGTCTTCTTCAAAGCTTCTTCTAATTCAATAACTAAAGCAACATTATAGTAATATTTATGAAATGCTTACAGCTTATTGACCTCCATAGAGCAAAACTGAGGCAGATAGCCTGAAAGGACAAATATATCTTAATTTTTTTGTCATGGTTGGATTAATGCCTCGCCTTTATATGATAACATTTTTTATTCAACTGTACAAGCGATGTACATAAGAAAAGGATTTTAAAATAAAGAAATAACAAGACAAGCTAGACATACCATCTATTCTGTTTTATGCCATTATAATCTATAAAGCTTTATTTTCCATATATTTCTTCAGTTCTGCTTAAGAATCCAAATAATGTGTATTTTGAGAATGTTATGTGTCCCAGACATTTTCCATTCCCTTCTCTAATGTAAATTCAATAGATAACATTTAAAGTAAGCTAACTTTGAAAAACAAACTGGATGTTGCAACCCATGAGTTAGTTTTTACAGATTTACTGAAGCCAAAATAATTTTCCCCCAATAAATATTTCTTGATACTTGTTTGTTTATTATTCTGGGATTTATATCCCATCTTTTCACCAACAGATGGAGCTCAAGGCAGTAATCCTGAGAAATGTTTCCCTTATAGCTGTTGATGAATATTGTTAATATTTACTTTGTGTTTGGTTTTATATGATCTCTGTGACATCATCACAAAGTTAATACTGATTCGTCAAAAATTATTCTCCATTCCAACTACTTAATGTTGACTTATGATTTCCTATTTGATTAATTCAGAAACAAAAATAAAGGCCATAGGCAGGTGGAATTAAAGTATGATGAAACATGATAACAAGCAGGAGGTGAATAGGTTAAAAAAAAAACAAGGTTTATATTTACTCTAGAAACTGAAAACTAAAGACCACTTTACATGGCTTTTAAACTGGATTTCAGTGAAATCCTGAATAAGGATAAGTATATAGGTTGCATATATGTTCAGTTCTCATTGGATGGTGAGATATATTGTATGATTCTGAATTAAAGAATTTGGTCCAACTTACTTGATCACTCGCCACCTACTGTTTTTTTTAAAAAACACTATACAAAATAAGTGTCAACTCTTTAATGTATGTCGTGTTAGGGAGCAGACACCATGCCATCTACCTGAATTCCATTTTATTGTTAGAGAATATAATAATTCAATTTTGAAAGCCCCACAAAGCTTATTTCTTCCTTCTTCTAGCAAAGAAACTCAAGGGACAATCTTGAGTTCCTTTCTCAGTCTATCCACTTTTGCTCTCCAAGGTAATGTTTTCATAAAAGTTGTTGCATGCCTTTTTCAAGGATATGTATGTAGTCCTCTACCACAGTTGTACACTCACAACTAAATCAAGACTATATATAAAATTAAGGAAAATATTTTTAAGAAGGATACTACATTTAATTTGAAGCATGCAAATGGTTTTTTTTAAACTAATGTACAAGAAAATAATGGTTCTGGAAGATAAACTGACCGTTACTTATTCAGAAGCACAACTTCTGAAATAAAACTTAACTGTTATCCAGTCTAACTCAAAGGCATATATGCAAATATTAGTTTAATGCTTTTATAAGAAATATAACTTAATCTGAATGTTGATTTGAAAACTATATAAAAGAACTTGATAGATAGATAAAAATGCCAAATTCAAATATGTGGCTGATTATGTGATTAACCATAAAAATATGTTCTTTAAAACACTTTTTAATTTGTTTTGAAAAGTGTTTTTTAAAAAAACAGCTGATATTCTTTAAAATATATGTTTTGAAATATGAATCCTTCAGTAATGTTTTGAAGAGTTCATCTCTTTTATTTGGCCAACTGATTGCTTATGCCAATCAATAGTTCTTTAAATTCATGAAATTAAAAATTATTGCTCAGAGTTTTTGATATTTATAATACATTTACAACCAATCTCAGTGGAAGAAAAGTTAACATTCAATAGTCTTGTCTTAGTGAAATCGGATTGGAGAGTTTCTTAGTTCAAATTAAGTCTGTCCTTTTAAAGATACAATCAATAAACATGCCCTTCTTGTAATGCTTCAAGCTACATTTCTACTTACTTTTCAATAAAAATACAATTGAAATAAGCAGAAGTCTAGATTTCAGCAGAAATTATTTTGGTTTGGTTTCAGAGAGACATGCAGGTTAGTTGATTGAAATACTTGTATTGTGCTTAACAACATAAATTGAGCCACAAATCATTACAAATCAAATATGTACAAGAAAGTCAGGCTCCAATCATCAGATTATTTCCTCAAATGAAATTAGCCAAGCTTAAAGTAATAACAGGGCTAAATTTTGAAAACAACATTTACATCTAATAAGAGTCTTTCACTTAAACCAATAAAAAGCATTGTGATATCATTAGTCAAGACAAAAGGAAGCACTTGCATTCTATTCCACTATTATTATTATTTTATTCCCTTAATAATTCTTTGTCTATCAGTGTAGTTATGCATTTGTGATGCAAGGGCATTATTTTGGAATAGCTGTAGGCCCACGTGTGGTTAAGATAATTCCATGTGAGTTCTGGAATATCAGGCTATATCACAGATAAAAGATACATTCTGTCTGTGAGCCTATTTTCTCCCTTTCCCTCTCCTTTCCAACACAGCTGCACCATTTTTCATTAACTACACTTCATTTAAAACACTTCCCAAAGGAACTTTCCCCCCAGTCCAGTTCTAAACTTCTATGTTTCCACACCTCATTTGTCAGTCACTTTGGCATCCATCTAAAACTCTTTTCTAAACAGATTTCTCACAGAATTTTTATCCGGATTTATTAAAAGAAAAAGATGGGGTTACAGTAATTCTAATAACTCAATAATTTCCCATATAAATCTAATACATTCCCTAAATTCATTAGGGCAGAGACTTTTTCATTTTCTTTATAACTGACTTTCTGTGAATCAGTGAGCTGGTAGGTGTCTTAATTGATAATAAAGGAGCTCTAACTGATTGTATATTAGTCTCCTGGTACTCTGTTGGTCTGAGAAAGAAGAATTATATTAAATACATACTCAGTCATCTAAGACAACAGCAGATCTATGTTTGTAGATCAAAAATAAATCGCCAGAGAAATCCTTCGGCACAAAGTTAAATTTTCTACAACTGGCAAAAGTCTCCTTACCTTTTTGCATGCGCTTTGTGGGAACATCACATTCAGAGTGATGTGCAATGTAACAGTGCATCTGTCAGATTAGTGTCCACTAGGAAGAGAAAGCAGGTGTATATCCTGGCTCCATTATTATTCCACTATATATAAAGGCAATAGAAGAGTAAGAATTTCATTCCTCAAAAGTGACAAAGAGGTCAATATCTTTACTGCTTTATCCAGATGATGTGGTAATTCTATTGCAGATACCAGCTGGACTAAGAAGACCATGGTGGCACAATCCATCTTCTATAAGAATCACCTATTGCAAATTAATTACAAGAAAAGTAGGACCACATGCTTTACAAGGATTTATGTTAAAGTAGGCACTTCCCTGGAAACTTGACAGAAAACCAGTCAAATAGTTTCTTTTATATTTGGGATTTGTGCTGTAGTATACAGAGAAGGAAAATGTCCCTATTGCCGAGATTTGCTGAATGCCTAGAGAACTACAGTAGCAATTCTTTCCTTTTTTTTATCCCAGTTGCTTTGCAATTATTTGAAGGCAAACCATTGGCCCAGCTCTTCTATGGAGCTCTGCTAAATTCAGGTACCAATTTATAGTAAACCAAAAAAACCTAGTTTCTTATTAAATCTTTTCCAGTTACCAAGAAATGTCCTAATGCATCTCTGTGACTGTAGGCAGGGCTGCTGAGGTGACAAGAGCATGGCTAAGCATTTTCAAATGCTGGCTAAAGATTAACTTTAAACCTAAGGTTTGATATCTCCTCTGCTACACAAATTCCAATATACCCGGAAACAGCAAATTGGGAATCTTGAGGGTGGGAAAAAAATAGGGTCTTGGGGCAAAGGATCCTTCTTACAGACTGCCAAACTGAATACAGCAAAACCCCTGCTGGAATACAATTGGGACCCAATGAGATCTGTGTCAAACCAGCCTAGTTACTTAACCAGTTTACGGATTAAAAAAAATCTGTAGGGCCTTGATATTTTGCCATCAGCTTTATTGAAAGTAAAGTTTCAGAAACCCTTCTATCAAGAAAGCCTGTCAGTCTGAGAAGATTGAATCACTTTCTCCATGTATTCCTCCCTTATAACTTCTACAGCAATAGGTGTAGTAAGTTTCTGCCACTCATTATTAGTTTATTCCCTGGACGACCAGATGAATTTTGCGTCAAACTCCTTCTGGCTGATAAATACCCTAAAACAACACAAGCTGTTGCTAAGTTTCCATTTACAGTCTCTACAGTAGAACTCGAGCTTTACTAATGGCAAATTAGCTTTGGATTTATTACTGCTTATACTACATTGAGTAGAATATGACATGGACAATAGTGTACTATATTCTTATTTCATTTTACTATATTTTTTAATGTTTCTTTTTATTCAGGCTCTGATCTTATTCTCTGAATTATATCTTAGTGTTTTAATTTTGGGATGTTTGTGAGGCTGGAATCTATGATTGCCATTTATCCATTCATTCAGCCATTATATCATTTGTGTTTGATAGCTCAGCTCTTAAATTTATGGTTATGCTGCGATGTATTCAACAAAGACAGAAAGGAAGGGAAGAGAAAGGAGGGGGAAAGAGGAAAAAAGAGGGGAAAGGAGGAGAAAAAGGGGAAAGGACATCTTTCATTTGAAACAGTGAAGCCTCCAATGCTTATGGTCAGGATGCTCCAAAGGTGGGTTTTTTTTTTTTTCATAAGGCAACTGGCTTTGAAAAAAGCACATTTGGGACAACCATGACGGGGATGACTGAGAATCTCCATAGACATTTGTGGTCAGGATATTTTGTTATTACTTGAAACTTTTGAGCTTCACTTCATCCAGCATCCTCTTCACAGAACTTTGAGAAAAACATGACTTTATGGCTTCATAATCAGCTCCATTGAGCTGCTGCTTATATATTGTTTAATTGTTTACATGTAGTCAGACAAATCATTCACTTTTCTGATTTCACTTTCAAAAGCCATAAGGATTCAGTTGGGTTGGAGTACTTTGACTATTTGTGGATCTTTGCAACTGTTCCTGCCAGTAACCCAGGCAAAGTGAGCTAGGATGAAATTAGGCTTGGTTTTGCTTTCTCCTTTTAACAATTGCCTTTGGTGGGAGTTTTCTATGCTACCACTTTCCTTCTTTTGTGCATATGATGAGATGTGAAACAGAGAAATACTTGTCCCAGAGGTGCTTTTTCAAGAGGCAACTGGAGCCAAGGCGGCACAGTGGTTAGAGTGCAGTATTGCAGGCTATTTCAGCTGACTGCTAGCTGCAGTTCGGCAGTTCAAATCTCATCGGCTCAAGGTTGACTCAGCCTTCCATCTTTCTGAGGTGGATAAAATGAGGACCCATAATGTTGGAGGCAAGATGCTGACTCTGTAAACCACTTAGAGAGGGCTGCAAAAGCACTATGAAGCAGTGTATAAGTCTAAGTGCTTTTGCTATTGCTGTTCTGGTTTTTCTTTCTTCAGTTCTGAAGAAGCTTCTTGGATGAGAAGTGAAACATCTTCAAAGAAAAACCAGAAAGTTCAGCTGCCTCTTGAAAAAGCACCTTTGGGACAACCATGACCTGGATGATTGAGAATCTCCATAGACACTTAGAGAAATACCTGCATACAAAACCCCAAACATTCTAGTTTTTCATCATTGTAGCTAGTAATAGGTATTTTTAAGGCATCCTGAAATGGTGACTTGGTAGTTTAACAACTACCCATTTATACCTTTCTTTTTAAAAACTAAAATGGTCAGATAAATGCCAACAATATGTTTTCTAAATGTGTACAACAGAACAATATATTATTTTTTCATGAAATGAGAGGAAAGAGTGAGGATATGTTTCTCCAAGTCTTATGTTAGCTTGGAACACTGCACTGTTTGAGTAACATATTTTGCCCTTGCTTATCAGTCAGCTTGCTGCTCATAGTATTTCCTGTTTATTCTCTGATTTCTGGAGTAATAAAGATGATCATATCACCAGCTTCCAAACAACGAGGAAATGGAGACAAGAAAGATGCTGAGAAGATGCTCCCTTGGTCCTGAAGTTATTACAGAAGATGAGATTCCCTTGTCTGAAATGATTAAAGAATTCCACTAAAGCCTCCTCGTAAGAAAGGCTTGAGCTGTCAGCCCTAAATTGGGCTATTTCTCAGCTTGAACAATGTCACAGCTTTCTTCTTAAGATAAAGTGGGACACAAAGAGGGAGACACGTGTATGACATGTTAGACTCTTTTATAAATAAACACTATAGGTAAATAAGAGCCTTTAAAAATATCTAAGTGCTGGAGGCAGTTTAAAATAATCACTGTTATGAAAGTACATTTGCCAATAATAATTTCTTTTTTTTTTTGCTAAGAAATATTTAAGGATATATAATTTACTTCAGGCAAATACGTTATCTGGGAGAAGTTTGACTGAAGTGTGATTATCTTCCGAATAAACAGAGATAAAATTAAAATTATGCTGTTTTGGGTTCTCTTTCTCAATCACTTTCAGATCAGACACAGATAAGATATAAATCATGATTAATCCACTCAACAAAATGTTCTTATCACCTAATTCTGATGAGAAGGTGATAAGAATAATGACCATGGGCATTTGGATTCCAAATTCTATGCACAACAGCATCCATGGATGCTAGATCTAGATAAAATAGAATTCCATAGTATCCCAAATCCATAGATACTACCTTGAGATTCTGGAAATCCAAAATAATATGTGAGCATCAGCATATTATAATTTGTCTTTGCAATAATGTTAACAGTCAGAAGAAAATTATTACTATATTATATGTTATTGTATGTATCGTTGCTTTATTTTATGTTTTTATGTTTATACTATGTTTAGTTATTTACATATACATACACAGACGCACAATAAATAGCACTACTACTACAATTGAGTAAATGAGGGCTATATTGTATTAAGTATATTCTTGGTGCTTAGATTCAAGTTAGCCATGTGTGAGAAAAATATCCCAGATATTTCTATGAACGTAAGAAAAACTAAAACAAGGAGATTATAAACAACAAAAAAGCTTTATTTACTAATAAGAGACACTTATCAGGACTACCGTGCATGATAGGATTTTCTAGGGAAAGCGAATGGTTACAAGGTAGGCAGGTATGCCTTAAATACACAAATGAAATCTCAGGAGTATTATTAGAATATGTCATCACGCAATTGCAAAAAATACATGTGTGTGGACAATAACAATGCTGGCACTAATCATGTGAACACACGGAAATAGCATGTCCTAAAATACATTTAGGTCAGTGGTGCGTTTCAAAATTTTTTAGAACCTCTTCTGTAGATGTGGACTGCTTTGTGAGAGTGGCTTGCTGGCCATGTGACCGGGTGGGAGTGGCTTGCCAGCCATGTGATGGGGTGGGCATGGCCAACTTTTAAAATTGGTGAAACTCACTTAACAACGCTCTTGCTTAGCAATCAAAATGTTGGCTCAGTAATTCTGGCATTTAAAGCATGAAAGTCTTAAAGCTGTCAAGTTATAAGACCCTTGCACCCCTAACCCTTTAGGGGAAAAAAACCCCAGGGTGTTCAAACCTGACAGCTTTAAGACTTGTGGACTTCAACTCCCAGAATTCCTCCTCTCACTCTTCATCTTGATGATGTGCGGACGGGCGGGAGGAGGGAGCTGGAGATTTGTGGAACCTTTTCTATAGAAGAGGTTAGAACTGGCAGGAACCCACCCCTGATTTAGGTACATTTAGGTAAATTCCAGTAATATATGTATGAAATGTCATCCACCCTTTCAGAATGTACCCAAAACACTCCACAAAAACCCTTACTTGTACTTTCTCAGGGTTTGAACAATAGCAAGACAATGATCACCTTCCTGAAAAACATATCTGGTACAGAGGTGACTTGCCAAGGGGACGTCTGTAAGTCATTGAGCTATTTCTAACTATTTCTGGCTAGGTCACTGTACCTTTTGCATGCTAACTTCTGCATTTTGTTCCACGCTGTAAATTTCCAAGCAAGCAAGCAAGCTGAGTTGTGCATGTGATGTATTCAAGATGGAATCGGTTTTACCCAAATAATTTGGGGTTTCAGCCATATTCTCTCACATGGTCCAAAGTTACCAATGAAAACATTGGTAACTTTGGACCTGTCATTAAGCCATGCTACCAAATCATGCTGTTATTATGGAGATAAAATTTCAGGAAGGAGTAGCATGTATGTTGCATTTTTCTTCTGAAGGAATATAAATATCTGTTTTCCCCCTCACATAGGCCGATCTTCAATGGAGACATTGCTTTGACAAAGATTAACAGCAAAGTAAAGTAGTCACACTGCTTCATACTGCTTGCTCCAGTGGCCTGTTACAGCAGTTTCAATAGCTAAAAGATGCTTCTGCGCATAAGCTGTACCTTCCAGCTATTCAAGGCTTCAAGGCAATCAAAAAAATGGCTGGCTGGTGTGACTCTCATCACCTCATTGACCCAGTAAAGAAGATCATACTATTTGTGTGTCATGATGTACTTTATCAAGATGAAAAATACCTGCTTCTCATAGTCCTCATAATCTCTACCTTCCTAATTATTTCTGAACCTTCTTAGTGGAAAAAGCCTGAAGTCATCCAGCCTGAAAAATATATAAAAAGAACATTATATTAGGCAAAACTAGATGAGATGATATACATGTTAATTTTGTTACTGATCTTCTCTCTTATGATATGTCTTCTGGGAATAAATCTGTGCCCCAAGGAAAAGCTAATCAAATGGAATTCTAAGACCTTAAAATGTCCTTGTTGAGAGGTAAAGCAACAAATGCTTTATAGGTTCTTTATGGCTTTGCGCTCTTAAGGAATTCATATTTTGTTTTGTTTTTTTGTGGTCACAATCATTGTCTTGATCTGAAATATCAGCAGTTTGTAACTTTCTCATACAATTACTACTTCTATTTCCATGTGGATTTTTTTCTTATAGTACATATTACCCTAAAAGGTTTCTGTACTAATGCATAAACCCTTGAATAGTACCATTGGTACTATTCAGTATTGCCAATAAGGAGTCATTCTATCAACTTTATTTATTTCAGGAGCAATCTACACTATGCAGGTGCTCAAAACTCAACTCTAGCTAAAACTAATATATCCAATATTTAGTTTTGGAGCAATGTCTCTTTATTCAGTTGCTACATTTTGATCGTCTTGAAGAAAACAACAAGTAAATACTTTTTTAAAATGTTCAGTGCATTGCATGGCCATTTCTAAACAGGCTTAACTGAGAAAGAAATGTACAAGTATATGCAATAGCAGTTGGTTTCATGATGACACAATGAATTTAAATACATTAGTTCCTTTCTCTACCTAAAAGCATTTGGGTAAGAAAATATAGTATATTGCCACTCCCAAATTAGTTTAAGATGAAAGAGGATCTCACCTGGAAGACAATAGGTATATAAAGAGAAGAACAGAAGAATAAAGCAAGAGTAGCTCTTCAAGACAAGTTAGATACTGACAAGTTAGATACTGTCATCATATCCAGTTTACTCAGTATATCATATATAAAGTTTGTAATTTAAGGAAAAATTGAGACATAAATTAAAAAAACTTGATAAGAGAAACAATATATGCAACACAATGATTTAGCGGTGGGCAATTAAAATACCTTTTATGGTAACCTTCATCAAGTCTAGGCTTTTAGACAATGGCATCATTTTTGTTGGATTTTGAGCAGATACAATCAAATCATAAGGCAGTAATGGGAAAGTCCTCTGTCTTTATGTTATCTGTGTTCACACATCTACTACTTCTCTCAACTTTAAAGGTAAAACATATGTGCTAGTCATTCCCAACTCTAGGGGGAAGTGCTCATCTCCATTTCAAAGCCGAAGAGCCAGTGCTGTCCAAAGACTTCTCCGTGGTCATGTGGCCGGCATGATTAAATGCCAAAAGTGCACAGAACACTGTTAATATCCCACCAAAGGTGGTTCCTATTTTTCTACTTGCATTTTTATGTGCTTTCGAACCACTAGGTTGGCAGAAGCTGGGACAAGTAATGGAAACTCACTCTGTAGCGCTAGGGATTCAAAGCACCGAACTGCCAACCTTTCTGATCGACAACCTCAGCGTCTTAGCCACTGAACCACTGCATCCCTCTTCTCTCAACCTTACAGATTGCCAAAACATTTTTGACCAGATCCTCAATTTCCTGCTTACTAAGGCTTTTGAATTTAAACTAAGAAACCCATGCCTTCTCAGGGTCATACACACTGCAACATGTTTCTTAAGAGAACAACTCATTGGACAACTTGCATAATCTAATTCAAAGGCTCTTAAGATCTGCCCAGAAGTGTCCAAAGTTGTTTCCTGTCTTCAGTTCTTAATGTTCTATCACTAACTAAAAACAGTTTAAGTGATCGTTCTATCTACTGAATGTAAGCCAGTAGAACACTATAATAGAGTTGAATCCTTAAAAAAATGAAATGAGCTATTCATATTGTCTTTAGATCAAACACCCACTTTATTTTAAGCATACAAAGTGTTAAGAATTTGTTAATGTAAATTCAGTTAGATAAGGCAGGTTAGTATGTCTACTGAATTTGCGCTAGGTAATTACTATAGGCAAGTAACTTCTGTTATGATCTGGAAGGAAGTAGTAACCTGAAATTTATAGAAATTTTAGTAATTGGACTCTACAGAACTTCAGGTAACTTTCCTGACTCTGTCCATCTGAGCTTAAGATCTCTTGCCCACTGGTTCCATGTGAAATAGGCATAATGAATAAATATGGTCATTCTTACAAGTCTGTGGTTGTAGTAAATTGATTGCTTGATCTGCATCAGAATATTTTCAGGATCATACTGGTCAATCCTCATTGCCTTCTCAAAAAAGAATAGAAGAAAGCTGACAGGGAAAACAATGAGTGCTTTGTTGATTAGATTGAAATAACAGTGTTTTAGCATTACAGTTCAATGTCCTTTTTCAATTATCATGTCCCCCTCCAAAAAAAGTACTTGCCAGAAAAGAAAAAGATTGAACACTCTGTCTTTTCTTAGCCCAGTTGGGCACATAGCTTTGTCTTTCCTTTTCCATATCTTTCCTTGGCTCTACTTCTTATATTGGTATTGTTGATATTTACCCATGGAGATGCTTATACACTCTTCAGCCTCCTTATACATAATATGTATGAAGACCTGTCCAAATGAGACTCCTTTTCACCTTTATACCTTGAAAATATATATTTCTGTGGCTTGCACTCTTGTTTTCTTTGTCCTTAACATGCCCAGACTGTGTTGATGATATTTTGGGAGAACATCCAAGCATTGGAAAAGGGGGAAAAACATACTGAAAATTAAGATTTCTTCTCCAAAGTTTACTATGTGTCATCAGTGGTTCAGATGCCAAGATCCTTGTGCAATGAACACTACTGGCAGGCATGCAACAGTGGGATAGCTCCCAAAAGCAGATGGAAATGTCAAAGAAATGATGGAAGAAATCTGGTAAATAACTGAACAACTCCAAGACTTATTCTCTGGCCTAGAAACAAGAAATATTCTCTCTTAGCTACAGTGAGCAGCTTACTTAGTTAGGACAAGTACAGCATTTACTGTATTTAAAACCCCCCCACAAGAAACAGGTATCCCAAGATGCATAGCACACGCAAATGCCACCCCCACCAAAGAATTACAATATTACAACCACTTTGGGTCTGATTTCAGTATTCCTGTCTGTACTCCAAATCTCCTGTGTGAGAATTAACAAATGCTTGTTGTAATCAACGGGGTTAATTTTGATTAATTTAAAGTAGATTAGATAAAATCAAGAATCTGTGTTTGGCTTGTCCAATTACTCTCTGAATACTGAAGTGGATTATAGGGACTGGCTGTTGTGAAAGCATACACAGGCAGAAAGAAGAAGAGGCAAAATCAAGCACTTTAAGTACCATTGATTTCAGGATAAAACAGAGATGCCGCATGGATGGAGGCAGTGGGGAATACACCAAACCTTTTTAAAAATATTGTTCTGGGTGTTTTTAGAATATTTTCTAATGTAGTTTCTTCTTCTTCTTCTTCTTCTTCTTCTTCTTCTTCTTCTTCTTCTTCTTCTTCTTCTTCTTCTTCTTCTTCTTCTTCCTCCTCCTCCTCCTCCTCCTCTTCTTCTTCTCCTTTTTCTTCCTCTTCCTCTTCTTCTTCCTCCTCCTCCTCTTCTTCTTCCTCCTCTTCTTCTTCCTCTTCTTCCTCTTCTTCTTCTTCCCTCTCCTCCTCTTCTTCTTCTTTTCTTCTTCTTCTTCTTCCTCCTCCTCCTCCTCCTCCTCCTCCTCCTCCTCCTCCTCCTCCTCCTCCTCCTCCTCCTCCCCAGCACCACCCCTCCTGACTTTCCATAGGAGTTTAAAGACCTGTCCCTGCCTGAGAGGTTTCATGTTCAGGCTGGTTGATTGATTAATAGATCCAATCCTCTCCTGCTCTCATCATATTATTCCCCCACCCTCTTTTTTACCTAGGTTAACTTTACAGTATTAATAGTATTGTATTTATATCATTATAAATCACAGTTTTATTTATTTTCTAATATTGTAAGCTGTCCAGAGTTATTGTATGGCAAGACAGGTGGCCTATATATTTTACAAATAAATACATACTGTATGTACTCAAGTATAAGCCTAGTTTTTCAGCCCACTTTTTGGGCTGAAAAAAGCCGCCTCGGCTTATACTCGAGTCAGTGAAAAATTTGCCCGAAATGGAGGAGAAAAAGGGGTGGGGCCATGCCGCTGGGTGACACTCGTGAATGGCCCGGTGCCCCTGTGAGTTTCCCCTCCCTCTGTGTCAGTTTGCCGCGCAGCGCGCACCGCACCATCCCCCCTCCTCACGTTCTAATGTAATGCAGGGCTGTCTTACGATTCCCCTTCCTCCCCCTCCTGCCGCTCTGCAACAATGTCCCACCTCCTCCTTGTTATGGCAAGCAGCCACATAGCGATGTCCCACCTCCTCTGGTACAGTGATCCAATGATAGGAATCACTGTGCTGTGTGTCATAGGAGGCGGGACATCGCTCCCGCGGCTGCACGGGACATCATCATCACAGCGGGACATCAGCATCATGAGGTGAGTGAAGTATTTCATTGAATACACCGCTAGTTTACTGTTTTTCTTTGAAATAAATATTCAAAAACATTATTGGTATCTATTTTTATTTTTGAAATTTACCGGTAGCTGCTGCATTTCCCACCCTAGGCTTATACTCGAGTCAATAACTTTTCCAGTTTTTTGTGGTAAAATTAGGTGCCTCGGCTTATATTCGGGTCGGCCTATACTCGAGTATATACGGTAATTGAAAAAATAAAGACAACAAAATTCTAACTTCCTCATCACATACTATAGTAATATCAGGTTGACAATATCCTTTGTTAAGACAGACTGCCAGTTAATATAAGGAATTATTGGTATATATTTGCTCAAGGAAGCTAAAGGCACCTTGGATATTTGGGGTGTTGCTTAGGATCCTATATGACCCAGCAGATGTGAAGTTTTGTGTTAGTGCCAGGCAACTGTGTTCTACCCTATGTTTTAATTGTTAGGTTAAGAGCAAGACTTTTATCCTGGGGTCTTCTATCTTTCCTGGAATAAAAATGCCCTTGCTAGATAAAAGCAAAGCATCTGTTTGATTTAAAGGATTGTGGTGATGCATGGCTGCATGGCTATTCAACAGGAAAAGTTTCTATTGTCCCCAAAGTAGTAAACCCATCTTCTTCAACCTAGTGACCTGCAGTTGTGCTGGAAGACAACCCCTATCAGATTCATACAACTTGTGACAGCCTTCCATCCTTCCGAGGTGGGTAAAATGAGGACCCAGATTGTTGGGGGCAATATGCTGACTCTCTGTAAACCGCTTAGAGAGGGCTGAAAGCCCTATGAAGCGGGATATAAGTCTACTGCTATTGCTATTGCTATTGCTATTGCTATTGATTGATAGAGTATGGGAATTATGGGATTTGTAATCCAGGATATTTGCAGTCTATGTATTGGGTAAGAATAACTTAAAGGAACTACATTTTCACTATAGCTGTGTGATGCACCTGGACTGATTTAAGGAACTGTCAGCTCTGAATTCAGAACATAATTACCAGTAGACTTTCACAGAAATATTTTTTCCTCATTTTTTTCTATCTTTAACTATCAGGAGCATAAAGTGGGCACATGGCATCAAAATATTTAAGACAGCTCCCAATGACTTCAAGGAGATCAGTCAAAGCTGTGATACATATCAAAAAAACTTATTGCTTGATGATGTTATTCAAATTCTTTGAGAATCTATCCAAATGTTAGAATTTTTTTTATAGATACTCTGCATTTCAAGTAGCTGAAAATGCAATGAAGGCTTAGTCCTACATTATAAAAATCCAAGATGCTCTGCCCACTTCCAAATATTAGCGGGAACTTTTTTCCGCCTGTGCAAGAGGGAGTGCTGAATCAAGTTGATGGCTGACACAGATCATTGGTTCAAAATGCTGTAGTGATTCCTGGCTCAAGTCCAGATTTCATAATAGAGTCTGCCAACTTGGCAGGCTGGGGAGATCACAATGGCAATTTTTCAAATGGGAAGAAATGGTCCAAGGAGGAGCTGTAACTCTATATAAACTGTCTCAAGCTGATGACAGAGGGCTCTGCTTCAAAGGGTCTGGCCAAGAACACAGAGAACTGTTGTGCTTTACTAAAGGTGGACAGACTGCTCATATCACATTAAGTACCAGGGGACACTCAGCTGCAAAGCACCAGCCAAAGTAGAAATGAAATTGCAAATTTCGAAGTGTCTTGACAGCAACTGTTAATATACTGTATTATCTATTAGACCTAAGGAGCTGGGAATTCTAAAGGGATTTTTCCAGAGGGCCCTCATAAATATATTTTACAAACCAACCAACCTAAATGTTTAAAGAAAATAAAGAGTTATGTGAGCTGCACCATCTAATTCTACTGTTTATATTTCAGCTGAAGTGCTTAGTTTTGACTCATAGAACCAAACTCTATGGCTGCAACAGCCAGACACGGAACCACATTTGCATAGCATTCATACCTCTGATGGCTGTGAAAAATGAATGGAATAATCTGATAAATTATCACATTGTATCAGTTGTCAGTGAATATATTTTATCTCTTGGAAACTACCATTTCCCTATACAGCCCAGTGGTATACTTGACCTCAGGCTTCAGACCAGCCCGAAAGCCATTAGTGTGCCCCTCTCTTCAAAAGTTGTTTGCAGGTATGATGAAAACATTGAACAGGAAAGAAAGGGGAAAAATGAGGAACCACATTACTGAAAAGAATTTTTTCTTTAATTCAGTGAAATCAAATGTAGCTTTGGTCCTGCTCTCACCTTCTGGCATGATGGGCCTTTAAAAGTATGGTTGTCTAATAATAAAAATCTTTGTACCAATGATCTAATCTATATGTAAACCTACTACGCAGTTCTGCACACCAATGCAAAAAAATCCCCAAAGATTTTAATTTTGTTGAACTGTTGGCAGGTGTTTTCGCCCGCCAGCAGCCAGTGGAGCTGGTGGCAGACTCAGACAGTGAGGAGGTTGGGGAGGAACATGGGCCAGTACTGTAGTCTGGGGAAGGCTCTGATGAGTGCTCTGCATTGGAGACAGAGATGGGGCTAGGGCCATCTGACAGTTATCAGTTGCCTTCAGAGATCAGTGGGACAGAAGAATAGCTGGAGCCTGTTCCCGATATGCGCATGTGCAGAGCTGCCAGGAGAAGGGAACAATTAAGGAACAAGGGAGTAAAGGCACAGGTAAATGGCCCCTCTCATAGGGAATAAAGAGGAGCGAAAGGGGAGTGGAGTTTGCAGGAGACAATTAATTTGTTTAATTAGTGTAAATATTTGTTCGTGACTTTCAGAGACTCCTTGCCAAGTATTTTCTTTTGTAGCATTGTGTTTGGAAGTTATAGGCCTGGCAGTTCTCCAAGTCTGATAAGGTCTGTGGTTGTAAATTCACCCATGAAAGACTGTTTGCCGGGACTTTGCTGGAAGTGAACGAGTGGAATTCACATTAGCTTAATAAAAAGGGGTTTTATTGGGACAAGGAGTCTGCTTCATGATTTTTTGAAGCCTAGGTCAGAACAGCAGGTTTGGCTTTATTAAAATGGAAACTGGGTAACAATACTCTTTAGTCAAATTTGCTCCTACCAATTTAAGTTTTTATGAAGTTCCACTTCCAATTCTACTTTAGAAGTTCTACTTCTAGCTGCATATGTTGAACTTATAGGGTCCCTGATGAATGACTAATGAGGGAGGAGAAAAATAACGGTGTCCTTCTTCTCCATACCTCTCCACAGTTTGATTTTCCCATTAATACCAAAGCAGGCAAAGAATATTCCAAACAGAGTTTCTGGGGTTACCTTATTAAATGAATCTGCCCTGTGTTTAATTTTGTGTCTCCTCTTTAAACTAATCAGCTAACTCTTTTTCATTTTTACCAACACCTTGAACTAACAACAGAGCCATCCTTCTGCACCAATGTCAGCCCTTCAAGATAGATAAACAGGAATTGCTAGGAAATACTTTAATGTGTTAAGGTATTGAAACAAACACTTGGAAGCCTGTCAAAATACCTGTTGATTTCAACTTACTATATTCCTTGCTTAATCCAAACATAATTATTTTGCATTTGTTTCTCGTGCTTTCTTCTTTTTTAGAACTGACTTTTTGTTTTGGTAACCATTCAAGGTTTTCCTGACATTTGGAATCGGGTGGCATTCAAATGGAATAAATAAATAAACAAACTTTGGTTGATGGCCTTGTTTGTCTGGATTATCTAGGTCAGTTGGTTCCCAAATTGCTGTAAACCAGAGAATTTCCTATAGACTTCTTAGAGTGACTTTTGGCTTGAGTCTGTTGAAAGATTTAAATTTGCACAGGATGATTTAGCAGGGAGAACAATGAATTAAGAGATCTGGAGACTGAAAGAGTACAATTATTGAGTTTGGGAGTTTACATCACATTTTTCAGTTATATTTCAGAGAAGTGAGATGAATGAGTTTGACTTATATAGGATTTGCTGCTGAACTGAGAGTTGAGTTATTGAGATAAGACACATTGGAGCATTTAGAAAATGAGTTCATCCCAAACCACTTCCATTCTGGAGAATCAAGAAGAATAGGAAGAAGAAAATATTCTGAACTCTAGGCAAAAGAGAAGACATTTGGAATATCTAATTCATTGAAAAGGTTACCCTGGGTTGGAGAGACCATGGGAGAAAGCAAGAGATGTACAAACCATGGCCTGATACACTAGTTACATCTGAAATTCCACCACAATACCCCAAATTCTGACTTGCCACTGCTATCAATATAAAGGGAAACACGGGATGAATTGGATTTTGTGATTCCCAGCATGGTAAACTGTTCCATACTAGCTCCTACACAGTGAGAAGAGGAGGAAATGTTCTAAACTCCAACAAACTCTGTTTGACTAGATTTGTTTGTTGATCTTGAAGAGATGCAACTTGGAAGTGAGGGAATGAGTCTGTAATTACCAGTAGTTCCTAAAGTGATGTGCAGGATCTTCTTCATGTTTGTGAGGGAGATTCGGTCTCACAGGGAAGGTAGTGTAGAGTTGTGTGCTAATAATCTTGAAGAAGGAATGTAAAAACTGTTCAGTAGGGTAGATGTTAACAGTGCTTGGAAAGAACAGTATGTAAGAAAATAAACTCAAAATAATCCCACATTGATTCTGGTTGGAATAAGAGGGGGGAAATAGAAACTGGCAGGTTTTCAAGATTCTGGTAATATATTCTTCAACAAAAGAGTTCTGTAGTGCTTGTGGAATTTGTATCCTTATATGACTTATCTTGAAGTCCTGATATATAGAAATAACAAAGCCCATTGCTGAACATAAGAGTAGAAAGAAACTTGTTTTCCAGTCTCTTTTCATCCACCTATTAAGTCAATGCGCATTCTTTTATCTGCCTTGAGATTCAGAGTCATCTGTTATATATGTGCATAATTATTCAAGCTAACCCAACTATGATTGATTCCCATCTCATTAGCCTCTGTTCCTATAAATATTTGTTTTTACTACTCCTACTTATCTTCAGGTTTTAAAGACATAACAAATTTTCTGGTTTTAGAGTATTCAAAAGATAATTGATTTCAATGGAGATGCAGGCATTCACATTTACAAATATACAGACATATTATAGCCTAAGAGTGTTCTTTGAATTTCAGAATATGTTTTATGTGTGCTTTAGATATTTCATTTTGTCTTTCCCACTTTCACATAATTGCATTTTGAGCATTTTTTTGAAAATACAAAAATAGTAGTATACATTACACTAACAAAAAGGAGGAGGAATTAGTCGAAGGTGTGGGGTGCAGAATTTGTTGATCAACACTGTGGACTTAAAAGAGATTAAAACAGCTAAATAGACTGAAATTGTATCAACATTTACTATTGTTTTATATTTTTGCAATTTAGTCAGAGTTGAGCTTGGATAGGCAGGCAGTAGTTTAAGCAGTAAAGTAGCTAAAGCATTGTTCCTAGAATATTTTGTCTCTATATACTAACACACCGGGAATTATAATTACTTCACTGAAAGAGTATTATTTTAGGCTTATTACCAGGGAATGACTTTCTATGCGGCTTCTAAGTCAACAAGAATGTATTTCATTTATTTATAAAACTTTATTTATTTATAAAACTGGGATAATTTGAATTTAACTGGATTATATTTGGGACTGTGATTAATGTTAGGTGATAGACTGAACCATATAACCACAAATATGATGAAATTTTTCAGCAGGGCTTTAAATAGATCAAGTCTATAGGGATAATGATTTTAAAAGAAAAAAAAATAAGGACTTCAAATATGAACTAGGGCATTAGACTGTTGAAGAAAGTGGAAGAATTGCGGGATTGGGGTTTATTAAATTAGAAATGAAAAATTAGAAAAAACATTGGTTCATAAAGTTAATAGTTTTTGTTGATTTATACTTTAATGTTCAGGGTATGAGAAATAAAAAGATAAGCTTAAGGCTTGGGATGAGAAGGCAAACTTAATTTAATAAATATAACACAGACCTATCTCTACTAATGAATATAAAATCTGAAAAATCTAATTCACTCAAAAGAAACAAAATTAACAGAATTAAAGTAATTTACACAATTACTCCATAAGCTATCTGAATGAAACAACATTCATTCTGGCTCAAAGTAAATGGAGGAATGAATAACAACAACACTATGGTTGGATGGTTGGTTGGTTGGTTGGTTGGATGGATGGATGGATGGATGGATGGATGGATGGATGGATGGATCTACTCACATGTTGGATGTACTTACATGCCATTGCAGTGCCAAAGGAGTCACAAGCCATCTTACAATATGAAGATTTTAGACAAATGAAACAATTTAATTAAATTATGGATATGGTAAACCTGATGCATAATGAACATTTAAAATTACAGATATGGAGAAAGCCCATAACAAGAAAATCCTGCTTCTCATAGTTATTCCATGGACACAGTTCAGTGAGATTCCTAAAAATCAGCAGGCATCTTTCTGGTATCTTTCAAGATGACAGTACACTAACCCTAACCCTATTTCACCAAATCTTAGACAATGGCCACTGGATGAAAGTAGCTCCATACATAGGATGCATAAACAAAGAGATAGAATCAAGATCATGTGAAGTGTTAATACCTCTTTACAATGCCT